>NC_041225.1:441168-452152 GCF_002837175.3 Physeter macrocephalus | reverse complement strand
CAGAACAGAACAGAATAGAATAGAATAGAATAGAATAGAATAGAATAGAATAGAGTAGGATTAGAGTAGAATAGAATAGAATAGAATAGAGTAGAATAGAATAGAACTAGGGATTAATGTAGTTTTGCGCTAATGTAGTTTTCCAAAACATAACAAGAAAGAAATCTATTGTATAACATTATAAAAAAAGATAAAACTGTAGGAACAGAAATAAAATAAGTGTTTGACAATGCCTAAAAGTGTGGGAAGGGGATTGACTCTTCATGGATATGAAGAAACTTTTTAAGGTAATGGACATTTATATTTCTTGATTGTGGTGGTGGTTACAGAATATTCATTTGCCAATAATTATATTTTTTCTCATTTTTTATTGAAGTATAGTTAATTTACAATGTTGTGTTAGTTTCAAGTGTGCAGCAAAGAGATTCAGTTTCATATATATATATATATATATATATATATATATATATATACTTTTTCAGATTCTTTTCCCTTACAGGTTATTAAGATATTAAGTATAGTTCCCTGTGCTATACGGTAGGTCCTTGTTGTTTACATATTTTATATACAGTAGTGTGTATAAGCTAATCCCAAACTCCTTGTTATCCCCTTTGGTAACTGTAAGTTTGTTTTCTATACCTGTGAATCTATTTGTTTTGTAAATAAGTTCATTCATATCATTTTTTTTTAGATTCCACGTGTAAGTGAAATGATATTTGCCTTTCTCTGTCTGGCTTACTTCACTTAATATAATGATCTCTAGGTCCATTCATGTTGCTGCAAATGGCATTATTTCATTCTTTTACACATCTGAGTAGTATTTCATTATATATATATATATATATATATATATATATCACATATATATCCATTCATCTGTCAAAGAATACGTAGGTTGCTTCCATGTCTTGGCTATTGTAAATTGTGCTGCTATCAGCATTGGAGCACATGTATCTTTTCTTTTCTTTCTTTCTTTCTTTCTTTCTTTCTTTCTTTATTTTGGCTGTGTTGGGTTTTCACTGCTGGGTGTAGGCTTTCTCTAGTTGCAGTGAGCAGGGGCTACTCTTCATTGTGGTATGCAGGCTTCTCATTGCAGTGGCTTCTCTTGTTGTGGAGCATGGGATCTAGGCATGCAGGCTTCAATAGTTGTGGCACGCAGGCTCAGTAGTTGTGGCTCACAGGGTTAGTTGCTCCATGGCATGTGGGATCTTATCATACCAGGGCTTGAACCCATGTCCCCTGCATTGGCTGGCAGATTCTTAACCACTGCACCACCAGGGAAGTCACTGGAGTGCATGTATCTTTTCAAATTATGGTTTTCTCTGGAAAAAGAGTGGGATTGTCGGATCATATGGTAACTATATTTTTTTGTATTTTAAGGAACCTCCATAATGTTCTACATAATGGCAGCACAAATTTACATTCCTACCAACAGTGTAGGAGGGTTCCCTTTTCTCCACAACCTCTCCAGAATTTATTGTTTGTAGATTTTTTAATCATGGCCATTCTGACTGGTGTGAAGTGATAGCTCATTCTACTTTTGATTCACATTTCTCTAATAGTGATATTGAGCATCTTTTCATGTGAATGTTGTCCATCTGTATGTCTTCTTTGGTGAAATGTCTATTTAAGTCTTCTGCCTATTTTTTTATTTGTTTTGTTTGTTTTTTTGTTTGTGTTATAGTAAGCTGTGTGAGCTGTTTGTATATTTTGTAAATTAATCCCTTGTTTGTAACATCATTTACAAATATTTTCTCCCAGTCATTATGTTGTCTTTTTATTTTCTTTATAATTTCTTTTGTACTGCAAAAGCTTTTAAGTTTAATTAAGTTCAGTTAGTTTACTTTTGTTTTTATTTCCATCACTCTAGGAGATGGATCCCAAAAAATATTGCTGCAATTTTTGTTTAAGAGTGTTCTGCCTATGTTTTCCTCTAGGAGGAAACAGTTCCTCTAGAAGGAAACATAGTACCCAGTTTTAAATTTAGGTCTTTGATCCATTTTGAGTTTATTTGTGTATATGGTGTTAGAAAATGTTCTAATTTCATTCTTTTACATGTAGCTGTCCAGTTTTCCCAACATCACTTATTGAAAAGACTTTTTTTTCATTGTATATTTTTACCTCTTTTTTTATAGATTAATTGACCATAAGTGTGTGAGCTTATTTCTGGCTTCTTTTTTCCTGTTCCATTGATCTATATGTCTGTTTTTGTGCCAGTACCATACTATTTTGATGACTGTAACTTTGTAGTATAGTCTGAAGTCAGGGAGCCTTTTTCTTCCAGTTCCATTCTTCTTTCTCAAGATTGTTTTTGCTATTTGGGATCTTTTGTGTCTCCATACAAATTTTAAGATTTTTTGCTCTAGTTCTGTGAAAAATGTCATTGATAATTTGATAGGGATTGCACTGAATCTGTAGATTGCCTTGGGTAGTATGGTCATTTTAACAGTATTGATTCTTCCAATCCAAGAACATGGTATATCTTTCCATCTGTTTGTTTTGTCTTCAATTTCTTCCTTCAGTGTCATAGTTTTCAGAGTACAGGTCTTTTGCTTCCTTAGGTAGGTTTATTTCTAGATATTTTATCCTTTTTGATGAGGTGGTAAATGAGATTGTTTCTTTAATTTCTCTTTCTGATTGTTCATTGTTAGTATGTAGAAATGCACTGTATTAATTTTGAGCAGCCAAACTGACCGCTTTATCAAATTCATTGATGAGCTCTAGTAGTTTTCTGGTAGCATCTTTAGGATTTTGCATCACATAATCTGCAAACAGTGACAGCTTTACTTCTTTTCCAATTTGGATTCCTTTTATTTCTTTTCTTCTCTGATTGCCATGGCTAGAACTTCTAAAACTATATTGAATAAAAGTGGCAAGAGTGGGCATACTTGTCTTGTTCCTGATCTTAGAGGAAATGTTTTCAGCTTTTCCTCATTGAGTATTATGCTAGCTGTGGTTTTGTCATATATGACCTGTATTATGTTGTGGTATGTTCCCTCTATGTCCAATTTCTGAAGAGTTTTTATCATAGACCTATACATTTTTAAAGGATAAATTTTACTGTATATGAACTATACCTCAATAAATCTGATATAAAAATTATATGAGAAAAAGTAATGTTTTAAATGTTATGTGGATAATTGTAAATTTAGACGGTCATCCAAACAAGAAACACCTGACTTGTCAGATTAAATAAATGTCAATGAGTAAATAATCCACTACCTATATTAGCTGAAGAATAACATTGCCATTTTAACCACTAGAAATCTTTAGAAATAATAAATCCACATTATGTATCTAGAATGAATCTGACCAGGGGCAAAGAAGTGTAGGTACATGAGGACAAATAATCCATTTTCCTTGAAATAGAAGAATGCATTTAGAAGTTCCTTGTGGAGGTTATCCAAAGAACCCCCCACAAATATGCCCCATCAAAGAGACCGGAAGGCATTATGCAAAGTGAAATAAGTCAGAAAGAGAAAAACAAATACTGTATGGCGTCTTATGTGGAATCTAAAAAAATACAGAATTTGTAGAAATAGAGTAGATTTTTAATTACCAGAGGCAGGAGGTAGGGGTGAGGGAAATGGGTGAATGTGGCAAAAGATTCAAATCTCCAGTTATAAGATAAATAAGTTCTAAGAATGTAATATACAGCATGGTGCCTATAGCTAATAGTGCTGTATTTTATATTTGAAAGTTGTTAAGAGACTAGTTTTTTAAAATTCTTATCACACGAAAAAAAATGGTAACTATGTGAGTTGATGGATATTAGCTAAACTTAGTGTGGTGATCATTTCACAATGTATTCATATTTGAAATCATTACATTGTACACCTGAAATGAATACAGTGTTATACAGCAATTATACTTCAATAAAACTGGGGGGAGAAAAGCAAAATAAACAAAAACTAAAGAAGCTGCATTTGGACACTGGACATGATAAGAGAAAGCAGTTTCCAGAGTCCAATAACAGTTGTCTTGTGAAAAATATCCCAAAACACATTTGGAGAAAAAATAAAATAAAAACCTGACCTGACATGAGAATTTATAATCTAAAGTTACCTTATTTAGGCTAAATAACTGTACACTAAGGTGTAAAAATACTACTATATTCAACTAGGGATATGGCCACAGACCTCACTGACAGTGTTATGTAATATATGGCACAAAGTATTAGCCTTCCCAAATTTTGAAATATTCTCAATTTTAAAAAACATCTTACCCTAAGAGTTTCAAGTAAAGGTTTATGAATCTATATTTGTAATGCTATATTTCTTAAACTGAGTAGTTGATACATAAGTGTTTGAATTTTCTTTATAGTTTTTTTTTAGAATATCATAATAAATGGCTGAAAACTCCAAAATATATTCCAGTTTATCTAAAATTTCCTGAACCCTACACTTAAGATCAACTTGGAGCAGCTAGGAACAACTTAGTAGTTAAGGGTAAAACTAAACAAACTTTCCTCCTTATCTCCCTACTACCAACCCAATACCCCAGGTCAGAAGTTAGGCCAAGCTGGGAAAAGAGAAGCTTTGAAATGAATGAGAACTGGACTTTTTCACGTCCATAAAAGTGGCTGAAAAGCTAAGACTTTTGCCAGAGTTTTTGTTCAATGGCAGAGAAGGGAAATTTATCAGATCATGTCTCAAAGCAGCGATGAGAGAAAAATAAAATTGATTCCTGATTATTCTTCCACTGATTTCAGCCTATTCAATAAAATGGCAATATGCTTATAGTCAAAACAAATGTATGTTTTGGTGATTTTATAGAAAGTCTCAGTGTTATGGCTGATTTTATTATTGAGTTGTCATCATTAAATGTAACCACCATTGTAGGGGAAAAAGAAACTTTTCTACCCATCTAGTTTCTTTGGCTGGTCTATTAATTAAACTGACATAAGACATTAATAGTAGAAAAACAAATTTAATTTTATATATACATGAGCCCATAGAAATATGACTCCAATAAGTGACCAAAGCAGGCAGTTTTGCAGCTTTTAGCAAATTTGTGAAGAATTGGCAAAACAAAGGGATTTGGACTTGGGGTAGCAAATTAGTGAAAAAGTAACAAGATTTGCTTATATAGCCTTCTTGGCCCTGAATTCCCTAAATCTGGTGATAAGGATACCTTTTATCCTCCTCCTACAGGGAGGGTAGTTTCACATGGAAGATTTATTTCCTACTTTCAAGGAGACAAAGGAAGATCAGAGCGTCTTTGTACCTGCTGCTTCTTAAAGTAATTTTAATTCAAAATAATCAATATTCCAAAGTGGCATATTTTGGGGTGATATATTCTGCTCCTCTTAGGCTGATTTCTGTAGACAATAATGTGATCATGGCTTTCCTCTTTCCAGTAAAGTAAATGAAATACATCTGCTTCATTAACTCTCCAAATTCCCTTTTCCTATACTTTTGTTAATTGATGAAGGAAATATTTCTGATACAGTATAGTATTTTTCTAGAAAATAATATTAATTCTTATTTGTATTAACCAACTTGGCTTGAAGCAATCAACACAGTTGGACCACTGCAGATAAGGCAAATCCCACTAGAACACTGGTCTCCAAAGCTGGCTGAGTTTGAGATTCACTGGATATGTTTTTTTTTTTAAATGATATTATGACTCACTAGGTCTGGAATGGGGCCTAAGGATCTGTATTTTTGAAAATGTCTCCAGGAGTTTCTATTGTGCAGCCAGGTTTAATGACCACTACTCTAGAGTACTCCTGTTTTTTTAACAATGACCTTGAGGGAGCAGGCCAAAAAAAGAAAAACAATGTTTATTTTCACTGTGTTCACTCAGCTAAGACTTTCAGCACAGATTCTATGTATGTTGTTAACTTTCTTGATGAAATTCTTGATATAAGATAAAAATAAACTCTCCCAGTAGGTTATTTTTCTTCTTCATTATTATTGGAAACATATGTGGTAGAACTAACCAGTATGCAGGCGACCTTAAGCTAATGTGTAGTAACAATTTTTGTTCAGAAAAAGCACTCCGTCTAGACCTCTGAAGGCACATTATAAAATAAAACATACACAGTGTCCTGGTAGAAAGTAAAAATGCAAATTTATAAAAAAATTAAACACTACATGAGAAAATTGTATGCTACACCTCAGTTACCTCTGTCTTATGAAAATCACTAAAACCTCTCACAACTCTGTGACTTTTCACCTGCAATTCCTCCTGTTTGGAAATTTCCTCTGCACTTTCCTTGTCCAAGAAACCACTCCTTCTCCATTAAAAACTTATGAAGAAAACACGAATGTAATTCTTTACGACCCAGGATTAGGCAATTTTGTTTTGTTTTGTTTAGATATGACACCTAAAGCGCAAGCAACTGGGTAAAAAATAAAGAAAAGGAACTTTACCCAAATCAAAACCTTTTGTTCTTCAAAGATCTCTCTCAGAAAAAAAAAAAGAAAAGAAAATGAAAAGACAACCCATAGAATGGGAGAAACATTTTCAAATCATATATCTTATAAGGGTCTAGTAATCATAATATATCAAAAATTATTATAACTCAACAATTTAAAGAAAAATAACCCAATTAAAAAATTGGCAAAGGATCTGAATAGACATTTCTCCAAAGAAAATATAAAAGTGGCCAATAAGCACATAAAAACAAGTTCAACATCCCATTTCCAATGGGAAATGTAAGTCAAAACCACAATGAGATACCACTTACACAGAGTAGGATGCCTGTAATCAAAAAAAGATGAACAGTAACATGTGATGGAAACAATATGGATAAATTAGAACCCTCATACACTGCTGGTAGTAATGTAAAATGGTACAGCCATATTGGGAAACAGTTTGGTAGTTCCTCAAAAGGTTAAACATAAAGTTAGCATGTGATGCAGAAATTTTACTCATAAGTATAGATATATATCTATGAGAATTTTTTAAATATACACACAAGAATGGGTATGAATTTTCATAACATTATTCATAATAGCAAACAAGTATAAACAAATGAAATGTCCAACAGTTGAATGGATTTTAGAAAATGGATGAACAAATGTAGCTCCATATAATGGACTGTTGTTCAGCCATTAAAAGCCACTGAAACAGGCTACACCATGGATAAAAATTTACAATATTATGCTAAGTGAAAGAAGTCAGAATCAAAGGGACACATATTATGTGATTCCACTGTTGGTTTCCAACCTCAGGAACTTCTTAGGTGAAATCTGAAACTGGCCCCCATACACAGAGAACAAGGAGAGACCAAAGATAAAAGAAGGCCACTCCAGTTTGGCAGGTGGTAGGTTTAATAAGAGACTTGTCTTGGGCAGTCTCAAGACAAGTAGATCTCTGTACCCATCTTCTAGACTCTTAGAAAGTTGAAACTACAGGGAGGGGCAGGATTAAGATAGTGAAGTAGAAAAACCCTGAGCTCACCTCCCACCAAAAATACATCAAAACTACAATTACATATAGAACAACTCTCTCTGAGAGCAACCTGAATACTAGCAGAATGGCTCCTCTAAAACCAAGGTTATAAATAAAGTACCATAGAGAGTCTGGTAGGAGGGAAGGAGAAGCTATCTTATCAGGACACACACCTGACTTGGTGAACCAGAAGAAGAGGGGGATATTACAAGCTCAAGCTTCAGGATCCTCCCTAAAGAGCAAGGGCTTCTAGCCCCACACTGAGCACTCCATTCATGGAATCTGGCACTGGGAAGACAAGCCCTGTTGACTGGTTTGAAAACCAGTGGGGCTTACTGGAGGGCTGTAGAAAACCAGGACTCCACTCTTGAGAAGAACACACAAAGACTTGTTTGCTTCAAGTTCCAGTGCAGAGACAGCAAACTGAAAACTTCCTGGTGATTTGCTGGCATGCCAGGACCACCTCAGCTCACACCCTCTCCCCAGCCCACACCAGACTCCAGATCCAACCCTCCTACTCCACCACTACTACCCCAAATGGCATTAACAACATTGTACGTTGGGCTTGTATTAGTCTTCACTCCAGTCCCCAGTCCCCAGCCTCACCCTTGGCCAAGACAGCAACCACCATTCATCCAGGGAGAATCAGAGCTCATTCAGAACTGTGCCTCCAGACCCAAGGGTCCCAATTCTGTGCCAAGTCAAGAGGAAAACCACCATCACTCCAGAGAAAAGCTGAACCTCCCAGAGATCATAGTTCAGCTTCTTGGACCCCAGCCACACCCCCAAAAAATGTAGTAACTGCCATTACACTACAGAAAAGATGAGGTTACTCCAGACTGTGGCTCCAACACCAGGGCCCCATGACCTGCAACTCAACAGGCAGCAGTAGCCATTGAGTCTGAGAGAAATCCAGGTTGCAACTAGCTCTGGCTCTAGCCCTTGCAGCTGTATCCCTACACCAAACAAAGGTGGTGACTGCCATTTTGCCCAAGGAAAAGATAAGGTCCATGCTCATTTCTGATCCAGCTTCCCCACCAAAATCACTAAGCACACACAAACTGCATAGAGATGTTCCCACCCAAGGACACAATTTTGAGACCAGGGTAGGTAACTTTATCACCTAATTTCATAAAGACAAACAGAGAAAGTTAAAAGAAAAAAAGAAGAAAGAGGATAAAATAAAAATATATAGGGAGGAGACAAGATGGCAGATTAGGACTTGAGCTCACCTCTTCTTATGGAAACACTAAATCACAACTAACTGCTAAACAACCATCGATCAGAAAAACCCTGGAACCTACCAAAAAGATACCTTATATCCAAAAGCAAAGAAGAAGCCACAATGAGATAGTAAGAGTGGCACAATTGCAATAAAATCAAATCCCATACACACTAGGTGGGCCACCCACAAACTGGAAAATAATTACACTACAGAAGATTTCTCACAAGAGCGAAAGTTCTGAGCCCCATGTCAGTCTTCCCAGCCTGGGGGTTTGGCAACAGGAGGAGGAGCCTCCAGAAGATCTGGCTTTGAAGACCAGTGAGGTTTGATCACAGGAATTCCACAGTACTGGGGGAAACAGAAACTCCACTCTTGGAGGGTGCACACAGTATCTCATGCACACAAGGACTCAGGGGAAAAAAAGTGGTGAACTCATAAAAGACAGGGCCAGATTTACCTGCTAGTATTGGAGGGTCTCCAATGAAGGCGGGGGTGGTGGTGCCTGTGGCTAACTGAGGGACAAGGACACTGGTGGTGGTAGTTCTGGGGACTACTCTTTGGTGTGAGACCTGTTGGAGTCTGACATTTTCTCACCAAGACCTGACCCCACCCAATAGCCTGTAAGCTCCAGTTCTGGGACACCTCAGACCAAACAACAAACAGGTCAAGAACACAGCCACACCCACCAGCAGATAGGCTGCTTAAAGTCTTCCTGAGTACACAGCTGCCCAATAAACCACACCCACTGTCACAGCCCTGTGCACCAGATGGACAAGACACAACTCCATCCACTAGTGGACAAAAACCACTCCCTGTTGCCAGGAAGCCTGCACAGACCTCTTAGACAGCCTCATCCACCAGGTGGCAGACAGCAGAAGCAAGATGTACTACAACCCTGCAGTCTGAGAAATGGAAATTGCAATCACAGAAACTTAGACAAAATGAGATGGCAGAGGAATATGTCCCAGAAGATGGAACAAAATAAAAGCCAAGAAGAACAATAAAATGAAGTGAAGACAGACAATCTACCAGCAAAAGATTGAGAGTAATGATAGTAAAGATGATTCAAGGTTTTGAAAAAGGAATAGAGGAACAGATCAAGAAGATACAAGAAATGTTTAACAAAGACCTAGAAGAACTAAAGAACAAAAAAAAGATGAACAATACAATGACTGAAATGAAAAATACACTAGAAAAAAACATTAGCAGAATAACTGAGGCAGAAGAACAGATCAGTGACCAGAAGGACAGGATGGTGGAAATCACTGCTGCAGAGCAGAATAAAGAAAAAAGTATAAAAAGAAATGAGGACAGTCTCAGAGACATCTGGGACAACATTAAATGCACTAACATTCTGAATATAAGGGTCTCAGAAAAAGAAGACAGAGTGAAAGACCTGAGAAAATATTTGAAGAGATAATAGCTGAAATTTTCCCTTACATGGGAGAGGAAACAGTCACTCAAGTCAAAGAAACAGGGAGAGTCCCTGGCAAGATAACCCAGGAAGGAACATACCAAGACTCATAGTAATCAAAATGACGAAAATTAAAGGCAAAGAAAAAATATTAGAAGCAACAAGGGAAAAACAACAAATAACGTACAAGAGAACTCTCATAAGGTTATCAGCTGATTTCTCAGGAGAAACTTTATAGACTAGAAGGGAGTGGCATGATATATTTAGTTATGAAAGGGAAGAAGCCACAAACAAGAATACTCTAACCATCAAGGCTGACATTTGGGTTCAACAAGAAATCAAAAGCTTTGCAGACAAGCAAAAGCTAAGAGAATTCAGCACAACCAGAGCAGCTTTGCAATAATCCTAAAGGAATTTCTCTAAGCAAGAAAGAAAGGCCAAAACTAAAATAAGAAAATTACAAATGGAAAAGCCCACCAATAAGGGCAAACATACAGTAAAGGTAGGAAATCCTTTGCACAAAAATATGATATCAAAACCAGCAATTATGAGGAGACCAAAAATGTAGGATATTGGAAATGTATTGGAAATTAAAAGACAAGCAACTTAAAACAATCTTGTTTATATATAGACTGCTATATCAAAAATTCTCAGTAACTAAAAATCAAAAATCTGCAATACATAAACACACGGAAAGAAAAAGTAATCTAAACACAACATTAAGTCACAAATCACAAGAGAAGAGAAGAAAAAGGGGAAGGGAAGAAAAAACACCTACAGAAACAAATCAGAAACAATTAAACAAATGGCAATAAGAACACACATATCCCCTCAGAATGGGAGAAGATATTTGCAAATGAAGCAACAGACAAAGGATTACTCTCTAAAATTTACAAGCAGCTCATGCAGCTCAATATCAAAAAAACAAACAACCCAATCAAAAA
>NC_041225.1:437664-440749 GCF_002837175.3 Physeter macrocephalus | reverse complement strand
AAAAAAAAAAAAGGTTCTGAAGAACATAGGGGCAGTACAGGAATAAAGATGCAGACATAGAGAATGGACCTGAGGACACAGGGAGGGGGAAGTGTAAGCTAGGATGAAGTGAGAGAGAGGCATGGACTTATATATACTAACAAGTGTAAAATAGATAGCTAGTGGGAAACAGCTGCATAGCACAGGGAGATCAGCTCAGTGCTTTGTGACCACCTAGAGGGGTGGGATACAGAGGGTGGGAGGGAGACACAAGAGGGAGGAGATATGGGGATATATGTATATGTATAGTTGATTCACTTTGTTATAAGGCAGAAACTAACACACCATTGTAAAGCTATTATATTCCAATAAAGATAGTTAAAAAAACACATATCAATAATTACCTTAAATGTAAATGCTCCAATCAAAAGCATAGACTGGCAGAATTGATACAAAAACATGACCTGTATATATGCTCTCTACAAGAGACTCACTTCAGATCTAGGGACACATACAGACTGAAAGTGAGGGGATGGGAAAAGATACTCCATGCAAATGGAAATAAAAAGAAAGCTGGATTATCAATAATCATATCAGACAAAATAAACTTTAAAATAAAGAATATTAAAGAGACAAAGAAGGAAACTACATAATGATCAAGGGGTCAATCCAAGAAGATATAACAATTGTAAAAATATATACTCCCAACATAGGAGCACATCAATATATACGGCAAATACCAAGAAGCATAAAAGGAGAAATCAACAGTAACACATAATAGGGGGTGACTTTAACACCCCACTTTTAACAACGGACAGATCATCCAGACAGAAAATCAATAAGAAAACATATGCTTTAAATGACATTAAAGCAAATAGACATAATATTTATAGAGACTTCCATCCAAAAGCAGCAGAATATGCATTCTTCTCAGGTGCACATGAAACATTCTCCAGGATAGAAAACATCTTGGATCACAAATCAAGGCTGGACAAGTTTAAGAAAACTAATATCATATCAAACCTCTTTTCCAACCACAATGCTATGAGATTAGAAATCAACTACAGGGGAAAAAAGTAAAAAATGCAAACACGTGGAAGCGAAACAATAAGTTACTAAACAACCTATGGATCACTGAAGAAACCAAAGAAGAAATCAAAACATACCTAGAGACAATGAAAATAAAAGCACTATGATGCAATACCTATGGGATGCAGAAATAGGAGTTCTAAGAGGGAAATTTATAGCAATATAATCTTACCTCAGGAAACAAGAAAAATCTCACATAAATACCTAACCTTACACCTCAAGCAATAGAGAAAAAAGAACAAACAAAACCCAAAGGGATAGAAGGAAAGTAATAATAAAGATCAGAGCAGAAATAAATGAAACAGAGATGAAGAAAAAAACAGAAAAAAAATCAATGAAACGAAAAGCTGGTTCTTTGAGAAGATAAACAAAAGTCATAAAACATTAGCTAGACTCATGAATAAAAAGAGGGAGAGGCCTCAAATCAATAAAATTAGAAATGAAAAAGAAGTTACAATGGACACCACAGAAATATAAAAAATCATAAGAGACTCATACAAGCAACTATATGCCAATAAAGTGGACAACCTGGAAGAAATGGACAAGTTCTTAGAAAGGTACAATTTCCCAGGAAATGAAGTTGAAACTGTGATTAACAAAACTCCCAACAAACAAAAGTCCAGGACCAGATGACTTCACAGACAAATTCTATCAAACACTGAGGGAAGAGATAAGTTATCCTGAAACTTTTCCACAAAACTTTAGAGGAAAGAAGACTCCTAATCTCATTCTATGAAGCCACCATCACCCTGATACCAAAACCAAAGATATCACAAAAAAAGGAAATTACAGGCCAATATCACTGATGAATATTGACACAAAAAGTGCTTAACAAAATACTAGGAAACTGAATCCAACAATACATTAAAAGGATCATACACCATGATCAAGTGAGATTTACCCAAGTGATGCAAGGATTTTTCAATATCCACAAATCAAACAGTGTGAAACACCACCTCAACATATTGTAGAATAAAAACCATATGATCATCTCAATAGATGCAGAAAAAGCTTATGACAAAATTCAACACAAATTTATCAAGAAAACTCTCCAGAAAGTGGGCCTAGTGGGAACATACCTCCATATAATAAAGGCCATAAATGACAAACCTACAGCTAACATCATATTCAAAAGTTAAAAGCTTAAAACGTTTTCTATAACATCAGGAATAAGACAAGTATGCCTACTCTCTCCACTTTTATTTAGCATGGTTTTGGAAGTCCTAGACACAGCAATCAGAGAAGAAAATGTATTAAAGTGAATCCAAACTGGAAAAGAAGAACTAAAACTGTCACTGTTTGCAGATGACATGATACTATACATAGAAAATCCTAAAGAAGCTACCAAAAAGCTACTAAATCTCATCAATTGGTAAATTTGCAAGATATAAAGTAAATACACATCCAAGACTGAGCCAGGAAGAAATAGAATATATGAACAGACCAATCACAAGCACTGAAATTGAAACTGTGATTAAAAATCTTCCAACAAACAAAAGCCCAGGACCAGATGGCCTCACAGGCGAATTCTATCAAACATTTAGAGAAGAGCTAACACCTATCCTTCTCAAACTCTTCCAAAACATAGCAGAGGTATTAACAAACTGAAAGAGAAAAACCATATGATCATGTCAATAGATGCAGAGAAAGCTTTTGACAAAATTCAACACCCATTTATGATAAAAACCCTGCAGAAAGTAGGCATAAAGGGAACATTCCTCAACATAATAAAGGCCATATATGACAAACCCACAGCCAACATCATTCTCAATGGTGAAAAACTGAAACCATTTCCACTAAGATGAGGAACAAGACAAGACTGCCTACTCTCACCACTCTTATTCAACATGGTTTAGGAAGTTCTGGCCACAGCAATCAGAGAAGAAAAAGAAACAAAAGGAATCCAAATAGGAAAAGAAGAACTAAAGCTGTCACTGTTTGCAGATGATATGATACTATACATAGAGAATCCTAAGGATGCTACCAGAAAACTACTAGAGCTAATCAATGAATTTGG
>NC_041225.1:436823-437288 GCF_002837175.3 Physeter macrocephalus | reverse complement strand
CAAAAAATCTAGAAACAATAAATGCTGGAGAGGGTGTGGAGAAAAGGGAACACTCTTGCACTGCTGGTGGGAATGTAAACTGATACAGCCACTATGGAGAACAGTATGGAGGTTCCTTAAAAAACTACAAATAGAACTACCATATGACCCTGCAATCCCACTACTGGACGTATACCCTGAGAAAACCGTAATTCAAAAAGAGTTATGTACCAAAATATTTATTGCAGCTCTATTTACAATAGCCAGGACATGGAAGCAACCTAAGTGTCCATCAACAGATGAATGGATAAAGAAGATTTGGCACATATATACAATGGAACGTTACTCAGCCATAAAAAGAAATGAAACTGAGTTATTTGTAATAAGGTGGATAGACCTGGAGTCTGTCATACAGAGTGAAGTAAGTCAGAATGAGAAAAACAAATACCATATGCTAACACATATATATGGAATCTAAGAAAAAAA
>NC_041225.1:424786-436813 GCF_002837175.3 Physeter macrocephalus | reverse complement strand
CGGTGCTTTGTGACCACCTAGAGGGGTGGGATAGGGAGGGTGGGAGGGAGGGAGATGCAAGAGGGAAGAGATATGGGAACATATGTATATGTATAACTGATTCACTTTGTTGTAAAGCAGAAACTAACACACCATTGTAAAACAGTTATACTCCAATAAGATGTTAAAAATAATAATAATAATAAAGTAAATACACAGAATTCTTGGCATTTCTATACAGTAACAAGGAAAGATCAGAAAGAGAAATTAAAGCAGAAATGAATGATCAGATACTGTAAAACCCTTAGAGGAAAACATAGGCAGAACACTCTTACATAGATCACAGCAATATCTTTTTAAATCCATCTAGAGCAATGGAAATGAAAATTTTAAAATGGGACCAAATTAAACTCAAAAACTTCTGCACAGCAGAGGAAACCATAAACAAAATTCAAAGACAACCCACAGAATGAGAGAAAATATTTGTAATCAATGTGACTGACAAGGGACTAATCTCCAATATTTACAAACAGCTCATGCAACTCAGTATTAATAAAAAACAAAGAAGCCAATCAAAAAATGGGCAGAAGACCTAAATAGACATTTTTCCAAACAATACATACAGATGGCCAAAAAGCACATGAAAAGATGCTCAACACTACTAATTATTAGTGATGCAAATCAGAACTACAATGAGATATTACCTCACACCAGTCAGAATGGCCATCATCAAAAAGTCTACAAACAATAATGCTGGAGAAGGTGTGGAGAGAAGTGAACATTCCTACACTGTTGATGGGAATGTAAATTGGTACAACCACTATGGAGAATAGTATGGAGGTTCCTTAAGAAACTAAAAATAGAGCTACCATATGAGCCAGCAATCCAACTCCTGGGCATATATCTGGAGAATACATGCACGTCAATGTTCAATGCAGTGCTGTTTACAATAGCCAAGACATGGAATCGACTTAAATGTCCATTGACAGAGGAATGGATAAAGAAGATGTGGTATATATATATATATATATATATATATACACTGAAATACTACTCAGCCATTAAAAAGAATGAAATAATGCCATTTGCAGCAACATCGATGGACCTGGAGATTTACATGTTAAGTGAAGTAAGTCAGACAGAGAAAGACAAATATCATATGATATTGCTTATGTGAAGAATCTAAAAAAAAATACAAATGAACTTATTTATAAAACAGAAATAGACCCACAGACTTAGAGAATGAACTTATCATTACTGGGGGTGAAGGGTGGTGGGGAGGGATTGATTGGGAGTTTGGGACTGACATGTACACACTGCTATATTTAAATTAAATAACCAGCAAGGACCTACTGTACAGCACAGACACTCTGCTCAATACACTGTAATAACCTAAATGGGAAAAGAATTTGAAAAAGAATAGAAACATGTATATGTATAACTGACTCACATTGCTGTATACCTGAAACTAACCAACATTTTTAATCAACTATATTCCAATATAAAATAAAAATTAAAAAGGTAAAGAATGACAAACTTATAGCTGCAAAAAATATTTATTGATAAAACCACAATAACAGATAATTTAACAAACAGTGCCCAGTTTCTCCATGAAAGATTGAAATTTCAATATCTAACTATACTAGAGAAATCAAGGCACACTGGACTTCTCCCAGATCATAGAATGAATTACTCCTGGGTTTATGATAAGGAATCATCCAAATTGAGCCAGACTTTTAAACAACATTTTGCCAGCATCTATCTTTGCCAAATGCTAATAAAATGTCAGAATCTCACTACCATCAAGAATGGAAGATACTTTTAAGGCTGTACTGGGGATAGGTTTCATCACATGAAAATCTGACCTTCAGTAAACATTTTCATGTATAATTTCTTCTCTGCTCAGAAGTCATGGGAATTACCTACTGAAGGAAGAACATACTTCTTAGGAGAAGAGAAGGAAGTTGTAATCTTGCCCTAAAAATAATTCCTTCCCAAAGAGTTAAGAATCATTCCTTAGCTCTTGGATAACCAGTTATGATCAAACTTGGAGAAAATAAATAATGAAGACTGGAAAACCATAAAAAAGAAGAAAGAGGAATCTGTTCCAAATGAAAAAATAAGATAAAACTCCAGGGGAAAAAAACCCAACCTTAATTAAATGGAGATAAATAATTTACCTGATGAAGAATTCAAAGCAATAGTTATAAAAATGCTCACTAAACACACGAAAATAATAGAGGAACACAGTGAAAATTTCAACAAAGAACTCAAAAATATAAAAAAGAACCAATCAGAACTGAAGAATAGGGAATTCCCTGGTGGTCCAGTGGTTAGGACTCTGTGCTCTCACTGCTGAGAGCCCAGTTCAATCCCTGGTTGAGGAACTAAAATTCCACAAGCCATGTGGCATGGCTCCCCCCTTTAAAACAAAAAAATAGGACCTTTTGTCCTAGAAGTAGAATTGAAGAATAAAATAATGAAATAAAAAATACACTGCTAAAGATTAACAGAAGATTAGGTGATATAGAAGAAAGCATATGCTACGTGGAAGACAGAATAGTGGAAATCAATCCAAAAAGAAGGAAAAAATGTTTTTAATGAGGATAATTTAAGATGCCTCTAAAACAAAATCAAGCATACTAACATTTGTATTATAGGGTTCCCATCAAGAAGAGAGATAAGGGAGCAGAAAACATGTTTAATGAAATTATGGCTGAAAACTTCACTGAACTAAAGAAGGAAACAGATATCCAGGTCCAGGAATCACAGAGTCCAAAACAAGATGAAATCAAAGAGATCCATGGCAACACATATTATTTAAATGGCAAAAGTTAAAGAGTAAATGGTTAAAGAGATCATTTTAAAGGCAGCAAGAGACAAAAAGAAAAGAAAAGGATTATGTAAAAGGGAATCTCCATAAGGCTATCAGCTGATTTTTCAGCAGAAACACTGTTGGCCCAAGGGAGAATCGTGATATATTTTAAAGTGCTGAAATGAAAATCCTATAACCAAGGATATTCCACACATCAAGTTAATCATTCAGAATTGATGGAAGGATAAAGAGTTTCCCTAGAAGCAAAAATTAAAAGCGTGAATCACCACTAAACCAACCTTACAAGAAATGTTAAAAGGTCTTCTTTAAGTGAAAAAGAAAAGGCTGTAAAAAGATATAAGAAAATATTCAAAGGAAAAATATCTCACTGGAAAAGGTAAACATATAGTAAAGTCACTACATCAACCAGTTAAGTAACCTTGTACAAAGGTTAAAAAACAAAATTTGTTAAAATAACTATACCTATAATAAACACTTAAGGGATAAACATCAATTTGTAAAATATGATGCCAAAATGAAAAAAGTTGGGGAGTATAAAAGATATAGAGTTTTAATATTTTTGAATGTAGATATTTATATTTGTGTGTGTGTTTATATTTCATACAAATGGAAATAAAAAGAAGCTTTGGTAACAAAACTCATATCATAGAAAAGGGAATTTTTTAAAAATCTATAACAAAATACAAAGAACGGTATTATAACATTCTTAAATATATGTGGCCTAATATAGGAACACCTAAATAAATTTTAAAAATTAATAAGCATAAAGAAATTGACAGTAAGACAATAATAATAGGAATTTTAATATACTAGTTACATCAATGGATATATGATCCAGACAGGGAAAAAAATAAGGCATCAGTGTCCTTACATGACCCATTACTCCAGATGGGCTTAATAGATATGTATAGGACAAGTCATTCAAAAACAGCACAATACACATTCTTTTCAACTGCACATGAAAATTTCTCCAAGATAGATCACAAGCTAGCCCAGAAAACATGTCTAAATAAATTTTAAAAGATTGAAATTATCTCAATAGACACTGAAAAAGCATTTGACAAAATTCAAGTTCCATTCATGATAAAAATTCCTATCGAAATTCTGATAGAGGGAACATACCTCAACATAATAAAGGTCATTTGTGACAAACAGACAGGTACCGTCATACTAAATGGTGAAAAGCTGAAGGCCTTTTCTCTAAGTATTGAAAGTCCTAGACTGAGCATTAAGACAAGAAAAGACATAAAAGGCATCCAAACTGAAATGGAAGAAGTAAAACTGTCACAACTTGCATGATACTATATATAGAAAACCCTAAAGTCTACAAAAAACCCTGATTAGAACTAATAAATGAATTTGGTAAAGTTGTGGATACAAGATTAATATACAGAAATTTGTTGTTTTTCTATACACTAATAATGAAATTGAAAGAGAAAGAAAAAAAGAAAAAAAACCCAATTCCATTCAAAATCACATATAAAAGAATGAAATACCTAGGAATAAACTTAACAAAGAAGATGAAAGAACTATCCTCTGAAAAACTATAAAATATTGATGAAGGAAATTGAAGATAATTCAAAGAAATGAGAATATATCCTGCATTATTGCATTGGAAGAATTAATATTGTTAAAATGGCCACACTAGCCAAAGCAATCTACTGATTTAATGCAATCTCTATCAAAGTACCCATGACATTTTTCACACAACTAGAGCAAATAATCCCAAAACTCATATGGAACCACAAAAGACTGAATTGCCAAACCAATCTTGAGGAAAAAATACAAAGCTGGAAGTATGATGCTCCCTGACTTCAGACTATAGTACAAAGCTTGAGTAATAGAAACAGCATGGTACTGGCACAGAAACAGACACATAAATAAATGGAACAGAATAGAGATTCAATTAATCTGTGACAGAGGTAAGAATACACAATGGAGAAGAGACAGTCTCTTCAACAATTGGTACTGCAAAAACTGGGAACCTACATCTAAAATAATGAGATTAGAACATTTCCTCACACTGTATACAAAAATTAACTCAAAATGGATTAAAGACCTAAATGTAATACCTCGTTTCATAAAACTCCTAGAAGAGGACACTCTTTGACATACATCATAGCAATAATGTTTTGGATTGTCTCTTAAGGAACAAAAAGCCAAAAAAAAAGGGGGGGACCTAATTAAACTTAAAAGCTTTTGCACAGCAAAGGAAATCCTCGACAAAATGAAAAACACAACCTACTGAATGGAATAAAATATTTCCAAATGATATGACTGACAAGGGGTTAATATAAAAAATATGTAAATAGTTCATACAACTCAATATCAAAAACACAAAAAACCCATTTTTAAAAAATGGGAAGAAGATCTGAACAGACATTTTTCCAAAAAAAAAATATGGATGGCTTAACAGGACATAAGAAGCTGAATATCAGAGAAATGCAAATCAAAACCACAATGAGTGGTATCACTTCACACCTGTGAGAATGGGTATCATAAAAAAATCTACAAATAACAAATTTTAGCAAGGATGTGGGGAAAAGGGAACCCTTGTACACTGTTGGTGGAAGTGTATATTGGTGCAGTCACTATAGAAAACAGCATGGATGTTCCTCAAAAAACTAAAACTATGATCCAGCAATTCCACTTCTGGATATTTATACAAAGAGAACAAAGATAGTAGTTTAAAAATATATATTCAGCCCAATGTTCATAGCAGCATTGTTTACAATAGCCAATATATGGAAGCAACCTAAGTGTCCATTAACAGATGAATGGATAAAGTATATATATATACCACTATTCAATGCAATATTATTCAGACTTAAAAAAATAATAAATTTTGCAATTTGCAACAACATGGATGTACTTGGAGGGTAGTAAGCTTAGAGAAATAAGTCAGACATAGAAAGACAAGTATGGTTGTTTTCACTTATATATGGAAATTGAAAAATAAAGCAAATGAAACAAAATAACAAAACAGAACCAGACTCACAGATTAGAGAACAAACTAGTAGATATCCGAGGGGAGAGAGTTATGGGAGGAGCAAAATAGGTGAAGATGATTAAGACGTACACACTGCTAGGTATAAAATAAATAAGTTACAAGATTTTAAGGTACAGCACAAGGAATATAGGCAATATTTTATAATAACTCTTTACAGAGTACAATTTTATAAAAATATCAAAATACTATGTTGTACACCCAAAACAAATATAATATTGTAAGTCAACTATACTTCAATTTTTTTTAAGTTTACACTATAGCATCCTCAACTGGACTCAGTCATGTATACTGTCCAGATGGTCTCAACAACACATTAGTATCTCAAGGCTGTGTCCTTGAGCTACCTTCTAGCATGAGGAAGGCAAGAAGAACCCATATTCTAAGTACAGAGAAGGGTGGATACCTGATGCCCAGATCCATCTCAATGTTCAGTCAGTTGTCATGTCTCTTGACGAACTCCTCTAACATCCATTTTCATGAAATGTGCAGGATAATAATGTAAATCTATGGAGACAGAAAGTAGACTGGTGGTTTCCAGGGTTTGCAGAGAGAGGGGAATGGAGATTGACTGCTAACGTGATGGAGTTTCTGTTGGGGATAAAGAAAATGCTCTGGAATTATATAGCAGTGATAAGCAAAAATTTGAATATACTAAAAAAATATTGAATTATACACTTTACAAGAGTGGGTTTTATAGCATAGTAATTATATCTTAGTTCAAAAATAAAATAAAAATTAACTGGTGTCCACAATATTTTCCAGGCATGGTTACAGGTAAATCCTTTAATACACTTTACTGCACTTTATGTATCCTGTGAAAATGTTTAATTGTGGTAATTCTTATATGATTTTTATTTGAAACCATATAAAGCACCACTTTTACAGGTAGTTGGTGAGATGATGGAATTTTCCTCCAGGAAGTGTCAATTACTTTAGGAAGAGACAAAGTCTGGGACAAAAAAATATCTATAAAGCATACTTGGGATGAAAGGAGATGGGACGTCTATTTCTCCAAGTGTCTTACTGCTACTGTCTTGACCTTGTACTTCAAGTTTGAAGACATGCCCAGAAGACATGGAAGAGAGAGCTACTGCTAACTCACTGAGGATTTTTGCGAGCCAGGTGGATTGGTATCTTGTAGTTAGGCAGGAAAGCAGACCTCTCAGGGACATGGTGAAAATGAGTCACGATCCAGGTGCATCAGACTGCCAAAAATTTTTTATTGTATGTTACTTTCTATGTTGAATCTCTTGTCTCATCTTTCCCTGATATTAAGTGAAGACTATAGGAGGGAAGATCAAGATGGTGGAGTAGGAGCACATGGAGCTCACCTCTCCTTACAAATATATCAAAACCACATCTGTATCTGGAAAAATTCTCACAGAATGCCAACTGAAAGCAAGCAGAATATCTCATACAAGTAAAGCTACAAGAAAGAGCCCCACATAATTGGGTAGGACTAAATAAAAAAAGGGACTCGAGATAGGACCTGCTCCCTTGGGAGGGAGCCATGAAAGAGGAAAGATTCCCTCACCCTGGAAACATGCTTCAATTGTTGGAACGTCGACCAGGACAATTAGTGAGCTGCAGGGGTGTGGAATTTGCCTGAGAGCAGAGAGCATGGGCTGGCTTTCTCCCAAGCAAGCTAGAGGAGAATTGGTGCTGATAGCTGCCACATTGCTGCACTTCCCAGCCTGAGATGTACACCTACTTGTATGTGCAGTGGCTGGGTGCTGAAACGTGGGCTTCAACAGACAAACTTAGGGAGAGTACTTGGTTTGGCTGTGCAGAGACAGGCTGAAAGACCTGGAGTGTGATCCAGGACGAAATTGGGGTTGTGTGTTGGAAAGAGCATGGGTGCATACACCCCATTATCAAGGGGTAGGGCATAGGTGGGCCCACCATAGAAACCTCATTGCCAGTGTGCTTATCACAAGGCATGGCTTCCATGGATTTTGGGGGCTTGTATTTGTGAGTGTGCACACTCTGAAGGCAGGCAGGGCTGAATGCATAAGATGATTATCAGTGCTCTTGCAGTGGAGACACGTCTGATTTTGTGGGCACACACACCAGGTGGCAGGTAGTGTCAAAGATTCACACATTCCTGTGGAGAGCTCCTGGAGAGGAATATGCAATGGGTCCTTTCCCAGAGGAAGTGCTCCAGTACCACTTACCACACAGGGCAGCTTAGAACTGGATCTGGTGGTTTCTACTCCAACAGTTGGGGAGCAGACCCTGCCCCCGACAGGGCTGTGACAACCACAGAGCAAACAGGAGGCTCCACCCAACATCACTGGTCACTGCAATGCCAAATCTACTCCCTATCAAGGGGACAATTGCCAGCACACACTGAGGAAGACTTCCCAAACCTAAAGAAGGAAACAGGTATTCAGGTACAGGAAGCACAGATGGTCCCAAACAAGATGAACCAAAACAGACCCACAAAAGACATATCATAATTAAAATGGCAAATGTTAAAGAGAAAATTCTAAAGGCAGCACAAGAAAAACAAAGAGTCAGTTAAAAGAGATCCCTCATAAGGCTATCAGCTGATTTCTCTACAGAAATTTTGCAGGCCAGAAAGGAGTGGCAATATATAGTCAAGTCACAAAAGGGAAAAGTCTGCAACCAAGGATATTCCACACAACAAGATTATCATTTAGAATAGAAGAAATAGATAAAGAATTTCAAAGACAAGAAAAAATTAAAAGAATACAGCAATACTAAACTTATCCCAAAGAAATATTTAAAAGTCTTCTCTAAATAGAAAAGAGGCAAGAATCTCTAGGAAAGGGAATATCACAATAGAAAAGGCAAATACATGAAAGGATTGAAGATCACATAAATAAGGCAGCATACAGATTTTTTAAAATCAAAAAAATATTTGTGAAAGTGATGATAACCAAAATGAACAGCAAAAGGATAAACATGAAGATGTAAAATAGGATATCAAAATCACAAAATGTGGGGGCAGTAAGAAAATATACATCTTTGAGAATATGTTTGAGCTTACATGGCTATCAATCTAAAGTGAGTAGATAATTTCATGGGTTAACATAGTTCACAACTAGAGTAAACACAAATCAAAACATAAATGTAGAAACATACAATAGACTCACAAAAAACAATGAAAAATACTCAAGCATAATACAAAGGAAAACCATCAAACCACAAAAGGAAAAACAAAAAAGGAGAAAGAAATGAAGAAAAAATACAAAATCAACTGGAAAACAAGGTTTAAAATGGCAATAAATACATTCATGTCAATAATTATTTTAACAGTCAATGTACTAAACTCTCCAATCAAAAGACTTTGAGGGCTTCCCTGGTGGCGCAGTGGTTGCGCGTCTGCCTGCCGATGCAGGGGAACCGGGTTCGCGCCCTGGTCTGGGAGGATCCCACATGCCGCGGAGCGGCTGGGCCCGTGAGCCATGGCCGCTGAGCCTGAGCGTCCGGAGCCTGTGCTCCGCAACGGGAGAGGCCAAAACAGAGGGAGGCCCACATACCACAAAAAAAAAAAAAAAAAGACTTTGAGTACCAGACTGGATAATAAAACAAGAATTTACAGTATACTGCCTACAAGAGACCCACTTTAAGGTGAAGGACATAAACAGATAAAAAGTTTGGGGATGGAAAAGATATTTCATGCAATGGAAACTACAGTAAAGTGGGGGTAGCAATACTCATATCAGACAAAATAGACGTTAAAACAAAGGTGATAAAGAAAGACAAAGAAGAACACCATATAATGAAGAAAAGGATCAATATAAGAAAAGGATATTACTCTCGTTAACATTTATGCACCCAATATAGCTGTACCTAAATAAATAAAACATATACAGATACAAAAGGAGAAACTGATGGGAACACAATAATATTAGTAGATTTTTGAAAACATCTTTATTGGAGTATAATTGCTTTAAAATGGTGTGTTAGTTTCTGCTTTATATCAATGGGAATCAGCTATACATATACATATATCCCCATATCTCTTCCCTGTTGCATCTCCCTCCAACCCTCCCCTATCCCACCCCTCTATAGGTGGTCACAAAGCACCGGGCTGATCTCCCTGTGCTATGCGGCTGCTTCGCACTAGCTATCTATTTACATTTGGTAGTATATATGAGTCCATGCCACTCTCTCACTTCAGCCGAGCTTACATTTCCCCAACCCTCCCTGTGTCCTGAAGTACATTCTCTACCTCAGTGTCTTTATACCTGTCCTGCCCCTGGTTCATGAGAACCTTTCTTTTTTTTTTTTTTTTTTGGATTCCATATATATGTGTTAGCATATGGTATTGTTTTTCTCTTTCTGACTTACTTCACTCTGTACCACAGATTCTAGGTCCATCCACCTTACTACAAATGACTCAATTTTGTTTCTTTTTATGGCTGAGTAATATTCCATTGTATATATGTGCCACATCTCCTTGATCCATTCATCTGTCAATGGACACTTAGGTTGCTTCCATGTCCTGGCTATTGTAAATACAGCTGCAATAAATATTGTGGTACATGATTCTTTTTGAATTATGGTTTTATCAGGGTATACGCCCAATAGTGGGATTGCTGGGTCGTATGGTAGTTCTATTTTTAGTTTTTTCTGGAGCCTCCATAATGTCCTCCATAGTGGCTGGATCAATTAACATTAACACCAACAGTGCAAGAGGGTTCCCTTTTCTCCACACCCTCTCCAACATTTATTGTTTGTAGATTTTTTGATGAAGGCCATTCTGACTGGTGTGAGGTGATACCTCATTGTAGTTTTGATTTGCAATCCTCTAATGATTAGTGATGTTGAAGATCCTTTCATGTGCTTCTTGGGAATCTGTATATGTTCTTTATTTTTAACATCTTTATTGGAGTATAACTGTTTTACAGTGGTGTGTTAGTTTCTACTCCACATCAAAGTGAATCAGTTATACATATACATATGTTCCCATATCTCTTCCCTCCTGCATCTCCCTCCCTCCCACCCTCCCCATCCCACCCTTCTATGTGGTCACAAAGCACCGAGCTGATCTCCCTGTGCTATGTGGCTGCTTCCCACTAGCTATCTATTTTACATTTGGTAGTGTATATATGTATATGTTCCTTGGAGAAATGTCTATATAGGTCTTCTGCCCATTTTTGGATTGGGTTGTTTTGTTTTTTGATATTGAGGTGCATGAGCTGCTTGTAATTATGGAGAATAATCCTTCATCAGTTGCTTCATTTGCAAATGTTTTCTCCCATTCTGAAGGTTGTCTTTTTGCCTTGTTTATGGTTTCCTTTGTTGTACAAAAGCTTTTAAGTGTCATTAGATCCCATTTGTTTATTTTTGTTTTTATTTCCATTTCTCTAGGAGGTGGGTCAAAAAGGATTTTGCTGTGATTTATGTCATAGACTGTTCTGCCTATGTTTTCCTCTAAGAATTTTATAGTGTCTGGCCTTACATTTAGGTCTTTAATCCATTTTGAATTTTTTTTGTATGGTGTTAGGGAGTGTTCTGGTTTCATTCTTTTAAATGTAGCTGCCCAGTTTTCTCAGCACCACTTACTGAAGAGGTTGTCTTTTCTCCATTGTATATTCTTGCCTCCTTTATCAAAAATAAGGTGACCATATGTGCTTGGGTTTATCTCTGGGCTTTCTATCCTATTCCATTTATGCATATATCTGTTTTTGTGCCAGTGCCATACTGTCTTGATTACTGTAGCGTTGTACTATAGTCTGAAGTCCAGAAGCCTGATTCCTCCAGCTCCATTTTTCTTTCCCAAGATTGCTTTGGCTATTCGGGGTCTTTTTTTTTTTTTTTAATGTGTGTGTTTTTTTTTTAACATCTTTATTGGAGTATAAAGGTTTTACAGTAGTGTGTTAGTTTCTCCTTTACAACAAAGTGAATCAGTTATACATATACATATGTTCCCATATCTCTTCCCTCTTGCGTCTCCCTCCCTCCCACCCTCCCTATCCCACCCCTCTCGTGGTCACAAAGCACAGAGGTGATCTCCCTGTGCTATGCGGCAGCTTCCCACTAGCTATCTAATTTACATTTGGTAGTGCATATATGTCCCTGCCACTCTCTCACTTCGTCACAGCTTACCCTTCCCCCTCCCCATGTCCTCAAGTCCATGCTCTAGTAGGTCTGTGTTTTATTCCCATCCTACCACTAATCTCTTCATGACATTTTTTTTTCTTAGATTCCATATATATGTGTTAGCATA
>NC_041225.1:419596-422399 GCF_002837175.3 Physeter macrocephalus | reverse complement strand
AGTGTTCCATGAGCACTTGAGAAGAATGTGTATTCTGTTGTTTTTGGATGGAATGTCCTATAAATATCAATTAAGTCCATCTTGTGTAATGTATCATTTAAAGCTTGTGTTTCCTTATTTATTTTCATTTTGGATGATCTGTCCATTGGTGAAAGTGGGGTGTTAAAGTCCCCTACTATGATTGTGTTACTGTCGATTTCCCCTTTTATGGCTGTTAGTATTTGCCTTATGTATTGAGGTGCTCCTATGTTGGGTGCATAAATATTTACAATTGTTATATCTTCTTCATGGATCGATCCCTTGATCATTATATAGTGTCCTTCTTTGTCTCTTGTTATAGTTTTTACTTTAAAGTCTATTTTGTCTGATATGAGAATTGCTACTCCAGCTTTCTTCTGATTTCCATTTGCATGGAATATCTTTTTCCATCCCCTCACTTTCAGTCTGTATGTGTCCCTAGGTCTGAAGTGGGTCTCTTGTAGACAGCATATATATGGGTCTTGTTTTTGTTTCCATTCAGCCAGTCTGTGTCTTTTGGTGGGAGCATTTAATCCATTTACATTTAAGGTAATTATCGATATGTATGGTTCTATTACCATTTACTGAATTGTTTCGGGTTGTTCTTGTAGGTCTTTTCCTTCTCTTGTGTTTCTTGCCTAGAGAAGTTCCTTTAGCATTTGTTGTAAAGCTGGTTTGGTGGTGCTGAACTCTCTCAGCTTTTGCTTGTCTGTAAAGGTTTTAATTTCTCCATCAAATCTGAATGAGATCCTTGCTGGGTAGAGTAATCTTGGTTGTAGGTTTTTTTCCTTCATCACTTTAAATATGTCCTGCCACTCCCTTCTGGCTTGGAGAGTTTCTGCTGAAAGATCCGATGTTAACCTTATGGGGATTCCTTTGTGTGTTATTTGTTGTTTTTCCCTTGCTGCTTTTAATATGTTTTCTTTGTATTTAATTTTTGACAGTTTGATTATTATGTGTCTTGGCGTGTTTCTCCTTGGGTTTATCCTGTATGGGACTCTCTGTGCTTCCTGGACTTGATTGACTATTTTCTTTCCTATATTAGGGAAGTTTTCAACTATAATCTCTTCAAATATTTTCTCAGTCCCTTTCTTTTTCTCTTCTTCTTCTGGGACCCCTATAATTCGAATGTTGGTGCGTTTAATGTTGTCCCAGAGGTCTCTGAGACTGTCGTCAGTTCTTTTCATTCTTTTTTCTTTTTTCTGCTCTGCAGTAGTTATTTCCACTATTTTATCTTCCAGGTCACTTATCTGTCCTTCTGCCTCAGTTATTCTGCTACTGAGCCCATCTAGAGTATTTTTCATTTCATTTATTGTGTTGCTCATCGTTGCTTGCTTCCTCTTTATTTCTTCTAGGTCCTTGTTAACTGTTTCTTGCAATTTGTCTATTCTATTTCCAAGATTTTGAATCATCTTTACTATCATTATTCTGAATTCTTTTTCAGGTAGACTGCCTATTTCCTCTTCATTTGTTAGGTCTGGTGTGATTTTATCTTGCTCCTTCATCTGCTGTGTGTTTTTCTGTCTTCTCATTTTGCTTATCTTACTGTGTTTGGGGTCTCTTTTTTGCAGGCTGCAGGTTCGTAGTTCCCGTTGGTTTTGGTGTCTGTCCCCAGTGGCTAAGGTTGGTTCAGTGGGTTGAGTAGGTTTCCTGGTTGGAGGGACTAGTGCCTCTGTTCTGGTGGATGAGGCTGGATCTTGTCTTTCTGGTGGGCAGGTCCACGTCTGGTGGTGTGTTTGGGGATGTTGGTAGCCTTATTCTGATTTTAGGCAGCCTCTCTGCTAATGGATGGGCCTGTAGACCTGTCTTGCTCTTTGTTGGGGATAGGGTGTCCAGCACTGTTCGTTGCTGGTCCTTGAGTGAAGCTGGATCTTGGTGTTGAGATGGAGATCTCTGGGAGATTTTCACCATTTGATATTGCGTGGAGCTGGGAGGTCTCTTGTGGACCAGTGTCCTGAAGTTGGTTCTCCCACCTCAGAGACACAGCCCTGACGCCTGGCTGGAGCGCCAAGAGCCTTTAATCCACACAGATTTCTTTGAATGAATCACCATTCTTTTCCATGAAATTACTTGAATTTCAGTTTCTTAGTGGCTTTTAGTTTTCAAATGGTGGAAAAACAAAGCTATACAGACAAAATCACACACCACAGCACACACATACACACTCACAAAAAGAAAAAAGGGGAAAATAATAACATATCTTGCTCCCAAAGTCCACCTCCTCAACTTGGGATATTTCGCTGTCTATTCAGGTTTTCCACAGATGCAGGGCACTTCAAGTTGATTGTGGAGCTTTAATCCGCTGCTTCTGAGGCTGCTGGGAAAGACCTCCCCCTCTCCTCTTTGTTAGCACAGCTCCTGAGGTTCAGTTTTGGACTTGGCCCCGCCTGTGCGTGTAGGTCGTCCGAGGGCGTCTGCCCTTCGCTCAGACAGGACGGGGTTAAAGGCGCAGGTGATTCGGGGGCTCTGGCACAGGCAGGGGGGAGGGAGGGGCACGGATGCGAGGCGAGCTTGCAGTGGCAGAGTCCAGTGTGATGCTGCACCGGCCCGAGGCACACCACGCGTTCTCCCAGGGAAGCTGTCCGTGGATGCCGGGACCCCATCAGTGGCGGGCTGCACGAGCTCCCAGGAGGGGCGGTGTGGAGAGTGACCTGTGCTCGCACACAGGCCTCTTGGTGGCGGCAGCAGCAACCCTAGCGTTCCACGCCCACCTCTGCTGTCCGTGCCGACAGCCATGGCTCGCGCCCGTTTCTGGAGCTCCTTTACGCGGTGCCCTTAATTCCCC
>NC_041225.1:408359-418585 GCF_002837175.3 Physeter macrocephalus | reverse complement strand
CTATTCGGGGTCTTTTGTGTTTCCATACAAATTGTGAAATTTTTGTTCTAGTTCTGTAAAAAATGCCAATGGTAGTTTGATGGAGATTTCATTGAATATGTAGACTGATTTGGGTAGTATAGTCATTTTCACAATGTTGATTCTTCCAATCTAAGAACATGGTATATCTCTCCATCTGTTTCTATCACCTTTAATTTCTTTCATCAGTGTCTTATAGTTTTATGCACAGGTCTTTTGTCTCCTTAGGTAGGTTTGTTCCTACCTATTTTATTCTTTTTGTTGCAATGGTAAATGAGAGGGTTTCCTTAATTTCTCTTTCAGATTTTTCATCATTAGTGTATAGGAATGCAAGATTAATTTTGTATCCTGCTACTTTGCCAAATTCATTCATTTGCTCTAGTAGTTTTCTGGTAGCATCTTTAGGATTCTCTATATATAGTATCAGGTCATCTGCAAATAGTGACAGCATTACTTCTTCTTTCCCAGTTTGGATTCCTTGTATTTCTTTTTCTTCTCTGATGCTGTGGATAAAACTTCCAAAACTATGTTGAAGAATAGGGGTGAGAGTGGACAACATTGTCTTGTTCTGGATCTTAGAGGAAATGCTTTCAATTTTTCACTATCAAGAATGATGTTAGCTGTGGGTTTGTCATATATGACTTTTATTATGTTGAAGTAAGTTCCCTCTATGCATACTTTCTGGATGTTTCTTATCAAAAATGGATGTTGTATATTGTCAAAGCTTTTTCTGCTATTGCAATGATCATATGGTTTTTCTCCTTCAATTTGTTAATATGGTTTATTACATTGATTGATTTGTGTATATTGAAGAATTCTTGCATTCTTGGGATAAACTCAACTTAATCATGGTGTACGATCCTTTTAATGTGCTTTTGGATTCTGTTTGCTAGTATTTTGTTGAGGATTTTTGCATCTATGTTCATCAGTGATATTAGCCTGTAGTTTTCTTTCTTCGTGACCTCTTTGCCTGGTTCTGGTATCAGGGTGATGGTGGCCTCATAGAATGAGTTTGGGAGTGTTCCTCCATCTGCTATATTTTGGAAGCATTTGAGAAGGATAGGTATTAGCTCGTCTCTAAAAGTTTGATAGAATTCACCTGTGAAGCCATCTTGTCTTGGGCTTTTGTTTGTTCGATGATTTTAAATCACAGTCTCAATTTCAGTGCTTGTGATTTGTCTGTTTATATTTTCTATTTCTTTCTGGATCTGTCTCAGAAGGTTGTGCTTTTCTGACAATTTGTCCATTTCTTCTAGGTTGTCCATTTTATTGGCCTATAGTTGCTTGTAGTAATCACCAATGATCCTTTGTATTTCTGCAGGGTCAGTTGTTACTTCTCCTTTTTCATTTCTAATTCTTTTAATTTGAGCCTTCTACCTTTTTTTCTTGATGAATCTGGCTAATGATTTATCAATTTTGTTTATTTTCTCAAAGAACCACGTTTTAGTTTTATTGATCTTTGCTATTGTTTCCTTCATTTCTTTTGGATTTATTTCTGATCTGATCATTATGATTTCTTTCCTTCTGCTACCTTTGGGTTTTCTTTGTTCTTCTTTCTCTAATTGCTTTAGGTGTAAGGTTATGTTGTTTCTGTTCCTTGAGGTAGGATTGTATTGCTATAAACTTGCCTCTTAGAACTGCTTTTGCTGAATCCCATAGGTTTCTGTTCGTTGTGTTTTCATGGTCATTTGTTTCTAGGTATTTTTTGGTTTCCTCTTTGATTATTTCAGTGATCTTTTGATTATTTAGTAGTGTATTGTTTAGCCTCCATGTGTTTGCATTTTTTACAGATTTTTTCCTGTAATTGATATCTAGTCTCTTAGTGATGTGGTCAGAAAAGATACTTGATACGTTTTCAATATTCTTAAATTTACGAAGGCTTGATTTGTGCCCCAGGATAGGATCTATCCTGGAGAATGTTCCATGAGGACTTGAGAAGAAACTATATTCTGTTGTTTTGGATGGAATGTCCTTTAAATATCAATTAAGTCTCTCTTGTTTAATGTATCATTTAAAGCTTGTGTTTCCTTATTTATTTTCATTTTGGAAGATCTGTCCATTGGTGAAAGTGGGATGTTAAAGTCCCCTACTATGACTGTGTTACTGTCAATTTCCCCTTTTATGGCTGTTAGTATTTGCCTTATGTATTGAGGTGTTCCTTTGTTGGGTGCGTAAATATTTACAATTTTTATGTCTTCTTGGATTCAGCCCTTGATCATTATGTAGTGTCCTTCTTCATCTCTTGTAATAGTCTTTATTTTAAAGTCTATTTTGTCTGATATGAAAATTGGTACTCCAGCTTTCCTTTGATTTCAATTTGCATGGAATATATTTTTCTATCCCCTCACTGTCAACCTGTATGTGTCCATAGGTCTGAAATGGATCACTTGTAGGCAGGATATATATAGGTCTTGTCTTTGTATCCATTAAGCCAGTATATGTCTTTTGGTTGGAGCATTTATTCCCTTTACATTTAAGGTAATTCTCCTGAATTACCTTAAAATATACCTTGAAATATCCTGTATGGGACTCTCTGTGCTTCCTGGACTTGTTTGACTATTTCCTTTGCTGTATTAGGGAATTTTTCAAATATAATCTCTTCAAATATTTTCTCAGTTCCTTTCCTTTTCTCTTCTTCTGGGACCCATATAATTTGAATGTTGGTGAGTTTAATATTGTCCCAGGGGTCGCTAAAACTGTCCTTAATTCTTTCATTCCTTTTTCTTTATTCTGCTCTGCAGTAGTTATTTCCACTATTTTATCTTCCAGGTCACTTATCTATTCTTCTGTCTCAGTTATTCTGCTATTTATTCCTTCTAGATAATTTTAAATTTCATTTATTGTGTTGTTCATTATTGTTTGACTGCTCTTTAGTTCTTCTAGATCTTTGTTAAACGTTTCTTGTATTTTCCCCATTATATTTCCAAGATTTTGGATCATGTTTACTATCATTACTCTCATTTCTTTTTCAGGTAGACTGCCTGTTTCCTCTTCATTTGTTTGGTCTGGTGGGCTTTTATTTTTCTCCTTCATCTGCTGTGTGTTTCTCTGTTTTCTCATTTTGCTTAACTTACTGTGCTTGGGGTCTCTATTTCACAGGTTGCAGGTTGATATTTCCCATTGTTTTTGGTGTCTGTCTGCCCCCATAGCTAAGGTTGGTTCAGTGGGTTGTGGAAGTTTCCTGGTGGAGGCGACTGGTGCCAGTGTTCTGGTGGTTAAGGCTGGATCTTGTCTTTGTGGTGTTCTGGACCACATCCAGTGGTGTGTTTTGCAGTGTCTGTGACCTTATTATGACTTTAGGTAGCCTCTCTGCTAATGGGTGTGGTTGTGTTCCTGTCTTGCTAGTTTTGGGCATAGGGTGTCCAGCACAGTAGATTGCTTGTTGTTGAGTTGATCTGGGTCTTAACGTTGAGATGGAGATCTCTGGGAGAGCTTCTGCTGTTTGATATTAACTGGAGGTGGGAGGTCTCTGTTAGACCAGTGTCCTGAACTCAGCTCTCCCACCTCAGAGGCACAGACCTGACACCCGATCAGAGCACGAAGACCCTGTCAGCCACACAGCTCAGAAGAAAAGGGAGAAAAAAGAAAAAAAGAAAGAAAACAATAAAATGAAATAATGTTATTAAAATAATATTTTTATTATTAAAAATAAAAAGTAATTTTAAAAAAGAAAGAAAGAATGAAGAGAGCAACCAAATCAAAAAGCAAATCTATCAATGATAACAAGAACTAGAAACTATATTAAAAAACAGAAAAGGGCAGACCAAAGCCTACGACAAATGGTAAAAACAAAGCTATACTGACAAAATCATGCAAAGAATAGTACACATACACACTCACAAAAGGAGAAAAAGGAAAAAATATATATAGATATATTAAAAAAGGAAGAGAGCAACCAAACCAATAAGGAAATCTACCAATGGAAATAAACTAAATATTAAACTAAGATAAACATAAAACCAGAAACCAGTCAGTCCCACACGGCAAACCCCATATCTACAGTTGCTCCCAAAGTCTACCACCTCAATTTGGAGATGATTCATTGTCTATTCAGGTATTCCACAGATGCAGGGTACATCAAGTTGATTGTCGAGATTTAATCTGCTGCTCCTTACGCTGCTGGAGAAATTTCCCTTTCTCTTTTTTGTTCACACAGCTCCAGGGGTTCAGCTTTGTATTTGGCCCTGCCTCTGCCTGTAGGTCACCTGAGGGTGTCTGTTCCTTTTGTGAAGTCTGAGGTCTTCTGCCAATGTTCAGGAGGTGTTCTGTAGGAGTTGTTTCACATGTAGATATATTTCTGATATATTTGTGGGGAGGAAATTCATTTCCACATCTTACTCCACCATCTTGAAGGTCTCTCTCAATATTAGTAGATTTTAACACCCCACTGATATCACTGTACAGATCTTCCAGACAGAAAATCAATAAAGCAACATAGACTTTAAATGAAAAAATAGAACTTTTGGATTTAATTGATATGTACAGTACACTTCATCCAAAATAAACAAGAATAAACATTTTTCTCAATGTGGCATGGAACATTCTCTAGGATAGATCTAGGGAACAAAACAAGTCTTAACAAATTAAAGAGGATAGAAATTATTTCAACCATATTCTCTGACCACAGCAGCATGAACTAGGAATCAACCACAGAAAGAAAAAAGAGGAAAAAATGATTACATGGAGACTAAACAAAATGCTAGTAAAAATCCAATGTGTCAACAATGAAATCAAAGAAGAAATAAAAAAATACCTTGAGACAAACAGCAATGAAAACACAACCATACAAAATCTATGAGATGCAGCAAAAACAGTCCTACAAGGGTAGCAATAGAGACCTTGTCATTATATGCCGATGACAAGATATTCTATATAGAAAACCCTGAAGATGCCACATAAAATCTACTAGAACTAATAAAATGAATTCAGTAAGGTAGTAGAATACAAGATCAATATAAAAATATCTGTTACATTTCTTTACACTAACAATGAAATATAAGAAATAGAAAGTAAAAAATAATCCTATTTAAAATTGTGTCAAAAAAATTACCTAGCCATAAATCTAACCAAGGACATGAAAGACCTATATGCTGAAAACTATAAAAAGTTGACAAAGGAAATTGAATATGATACAAAGAAATGGAAAGATATCCCCTTGTCTTGGATTGGAAGAATTAATATTGTTAAAATAGCCATACTAACCAAACAGTCTGCAGATTTAATTAGATCCCTATCAAATTACCCATGCCTTTTTTTTTTTTTTCAGTATGCAGGCCTCTCACTGTTGTGGCCTCTCCCGTTGTGGAGCACAGGCTCTGGACACGCAGGCTCAGCGGCCATGGCTCATGGGCCCAGCTGCTCCATGGCATGTGGGATCTTCCTGGACTGGGGCATGAACCCGTGGCCCCTGCATCGGCAGGCAGGCTCTCAACCACTGCACCACCAGGGAAGCCCACCCATGCCATTTTTAAGAGAGCTAGAACAAATAATCCCAAAATTCATATGGAACCACAAAAGACTCAATTTCCAAAGCAATTCTGATGGAAAAGAACAAAGCTGGAGGCATAACTCTCCCAGACTTTAGACAATAATACAATGCTACAGTAATCAATACAGCATGGTATTGGCACAAAAATAGACATGTAGATCTATAAAACATAATAGAAAGGTCAGAACTAAATCCACAACCTATGGGTTTGTGGGATGGTCAATTAATCTTCAACAAAGGAAGGAAGAATATACAATGAAGAAAAGACAGTCTCTTTAGCAAGTGGTGTTAGGAAAGTTGGACAGCCACATGTAAATAAATGAATTTAGAACACTTCCTTACACCATACACAAAAATATACTCAAAATGCCTCAAAGGCTTATATATAAGACATGACACCATAAAATTCCTAGAAGAGAACATAGACAAACATTCTTGCCCATAAAGCATACTAATATCTTCTTAGATCCATCTCCATACATTTTGCTCTAAGGCAAAAGATATAAAAGTAAAAAAAAACAAATGGGACCTAGTCAAACTTATAAGCTTTGGCACAGCAACAGAAACCATAAACAAATGAAAAGGCAAACTATGGACTGGGAAAAAATATTTGCAAATGATGCAACTGACAAGGGTTTAATTTCCAAAATATACAGACAGTTCATACAACTCAATTTCAAAAAACCAAAAAACACAATCAAAAAACAGGCAGGAGGCCTAAAGAAACATTTCTCCAAAGAAGAAATACAGATGGCCAACAGGTACATGAAAAGATGCTCAACATTTCTAATTATTAGAGAAATGCAAATCAAAACTACATTGAGGTATCACCTCACACCAGTCAGAATGGCCATCATCATAAAGCTTACAACTAATAAATGCTGGAGAAGGTGTTGAGAAAATGGAATCCTCTTACGGTGTTGGGAGGAATGTAAATTGGTGCAGGCAGTATGGAGAACAGTACTGAAGTTCCTTAAAAAACTAAAAAAGAGAGTTACCATATGATCCTGCTATCCCTCTCCTGGGCATATGTTCAAAAAAGACAAAAACTACTTCAAAAAGACATATGCATTCCAATGTTCATAGCAACACTATTTACAATAGCCAAGACATGGAAGCAACCTAAATGTCCATCGACAGATGAATGGATAAAGATGTGATATATAAGATAACTCAGCCATAAAAAGAATGAAAAAATGCCATTTGCAGCAACATGGATGGACCTAGAGTTTATCATGCTAAGTGAATTATCAGACAGAGAAAGACAAAATGATACAAATGATTATTTACAAAACAGAAATAGACTTACAGACAGAAAACCAATGTATGGAAAGCAGGAGGGGGTGGGGTTGAGGGATAAATTAGGCGTTTGGGATTAACATATACACACTATTATATATAAAATAGATAACTAATAAGGACCTACTGTATAGCACAGGGAACTATATTCAATATCTTTTAATAAGCTATAATGGAAAAGAATATGAAAAAGAATATATAGATAGGCATAACTTAATCACTTCGCTGTACACCAAAAACTAACACAACAGTGTAAATCAACTACAATTTAAAAAATTTAAAAGCGATTTCACTTCTTTGTTAAAACAAGAAAGGAACATAGAGTCAATATGGAACATTTAGACAGTTTACGAAGGACAAAGAAAGAAATTTTATGAAACTGTATATACAGAAAATCTTTTTAACATGCAGAGGCATGTCTTTTTAGTTTTTGTTTTCATTTGTCTCTTTTCTCCCTTGTCTTATGTCTATGTGAATAAATAAAATGTATGCATACGTATGCAAACATTGCTTTTTGTATGTGGTAGCACGTGGACCATGCTGGTTGTTGCCTGTAGATGACTTTCCATTGCATGCAGCATAAAAGCCAATGTCTTTATTATAACCTACCGTTTGCACCATGTCCCCTTCCTGGTCATCTCCCCGACCTCATTACCACTCCTTTCACTCTGCTCCAGCTATGCCAGTCTCCTTGCTAACCTGTGAGCACCGTGGTCACCTCATGCTCAGGACCCTATTACTTGCTGTTCCCTCCACTTAGAACACTCTTCCTCCTTATATCTATCTGCACGACCAATCATCACTTCTTTCAGGCCTTTATTGCACAGTGAATAAGTCCCTTCCACAGTGAAGTCTCTTCCAACTACATTGAGGTATCACCTCACACCAGTCAGAATGGCCATCATCATAAAGCTTACAACTAATAAATGCTGGAGAAGGTGTTGAGAAAATGGAATCCTCTTACGGTGTTGGGAGGAATGTAAATTGGTGCAGGCAGTATGGAGAACAGTACTGAAGTTCCTTAAAAAACTAAAAAAGAGAGTTACCATATGATCCTGCTATCCCTCTCCTGGGCATATGTTCAAAAAAGACAAAAACTACTTCAAAAAGACATATGCATTCCAATGTTCATAGCAACACTATTTACAATAGCCAAGACATGGAAGCAACCTAAATGTCCATCGACAGATGAATGGATAAAGATGTGATATATAAGATAACTCAGCCATAAAAAGAATGAAAAAATGCCATTTGCAGCAACATGGATGGACCTAGAGTTTATCATGCTAAGTGAATTATCAGACAGAGAAAGACAAAATGATACAAATGATTATTTACAAAACAGAAATAGACTTACAGACAGAAAACCAATGTATGGAAAGCAGGAGGGGGTGGGGTTGAGGGATAAATTAGGCGTTTGGGATTAACATATACACACTATTATATATAAAATAGATAACTAATAAGGACCTACTGTATAGCACAGGGAACTATATTCAATATCTTTTAATAAGCTATAATGGAAAAGAATCTGATAAAGTTATATATATATATTTGATAACTTTTATATATATATATTTGATAACTTTTTAAAAACTATGTATAGCACAGGGAACTATATTCAATATCTTTTAATAAGCTATAACGGAAAAGAATCTGATAAAGTTATATATATATATATATTTGATAACTTTTATATATATATATTTGATAACTTTTTAAAAACTCCTAGAATAAAATATGTGATAAACTCCTTGGCATCATTCTTGCCAATACTTTTTTTTTCATTTGACACCAAAGGCAAAGACAACTAAAGCAAAAATAAGCATTTGGGACTATATCAAACTAAAAAACTTATGCACAGAATCAACAAAATAAAAATGGAATCTACTGAATAGGAGGAAATATTTGCAAATCGTATGTCTCACAAAGAGCTACAATCCAGAAATATAAAGAACTCATACAACCCTCATCCTAAATGAAGTAGGTCAGGCAGAGAAAGACAAATATTATATGACATCAATTATATGCAGAATCTAAAAAAAATAAAAATTGACTTATTTACAAAACAGAAACAGACTCACAGACAAAGAAAACAAACTTATGGTTACCAAAGGTGAAAGGGGAGGGGGAGGGAAAAAAATAAAAATTGTCTTATTTACAAAACAGAAACAGACTCACAGACAAAGAAAACAAACTTATGGTTACCAAAGGTGAAAGGGGAGGGGGAGGGATAAATTAGGAGCATGGGATTAAGAGATACACGCCACTATAAATAAAATAAACAAGGATTTACTCTATAGCACAGGGAACTATAATTAGTATGGAAAGGAATAACCTATAATGGAAAGGAATCTGAAACTGTACACCTGAAATTAACACAATGTTTTAAATCAACTATAGTTAAATAATTTTTTAAAAAGAGACAGACTTTGTAAACATTAAACCATGGTCTTTTCAGCTGTTCAAAAAGAAATTAAGAGAAGTATTAATATTTATGTCTACACTTCTGAGAATTATGAAAGGGAAATCAGTGTGCCCCCAAAATCAGTATCCTAGAGAGAAATTCCCCAAAAAGGACATGGCTAAACTCTAAAGTTGCCCTTTCTCATGAGGAGAGTCTCCCATTATTACAAAAACTGCAGAATCAGGCAATTGTTTTACTAAAGTTGCCAGTGGGTCTCCCTAAAGAATACATCAAAAGGAATAAGTCTGAGTTTCAAGATAAATGCTAATCTTAGTAAGTAAAAATTTTCCTTGAAAAAAATATCCTCTAGTCCTCTTGATTTCACTCTTCCTCCCACATATTTTTAAAAACATAACATATTTAGATTCTGGTCATTTTGTTATTATTTTTCTTCCAATTTTATTGAGATATAATTGACATACAGCACTGTATAAATTTAAGGTGTAGGGCATAATGATTTTACTTACACACATCATGAAATGATTACCACAATAAGTTTAGTAAATATTAATATCATATGAATACAAAATTAAAGAAACAGAAAAAAAATTTTTCTCACTGAGAACTCAGGATTTACTCTCAACAACTTTCATATATAACATATATATGTTATATATAACATATATATGTTATATATATGTTATATATGTAACATATATATAGAAGTGTTAATTATATTCATCATGTTGTACATTATATCTCTAGCACTTATTTATCTTATAACTTGAAGTTTGGACCTTCTGACTACCTTCATCCATTTCCCCTTTCATCACACTTCTACAGTGGTAATCAAAAATTTGATCTCTTTCTGATGAGTTTGTTTCTTTTCTTCTTTGTTTACTTGTTTGGGGTATAACTGACTTACAACACTATGTTAGTTCCTGGTGCACAACGTAGTGATTCAATATTTCTTTTTTTTTTTTTTTTTTTTTTTTTTTGTGGTACGCGGGCCTC
>NC_041225.1:403848-407721 GCF_002837175.3 Physeter macrocephalus | reverse complement strand
GGCCATGTCTCACGGGCCCAGCCGCTCCGCGGCACACGGGATCCTCCTGGACCGGGGCACGAACCCGCATCCCCTGCATCGGCAGGCGGACTCTCAACCACTGCGCCACCAGGGAAGCCCTCAATATTTCTATACATGTCAAAATGATCACCATGTTAATTCTAGTCACCATCCATCACAATAGAAAGAAATTATATTATAATTGACTGACCATATTCCCCACTTTGTACATTTCATATCCCTGATTTATTTGTTTTGTAACTGGAACATTTTTTTGTGTGTGATTATAAAATTTCATTTATAATAGTGTCTGAACATTAAAAATACTATAGAAGATTATGATCTCTAATGATAATTATTTTTTTAATAAGATATAATATCTATTGACAGAAAGATACTTTCCAATATGAGAAAAGTAAAACTGTATAAAAATCCTTAGATATGACCAAATCTATAAAATCATTTAATATATCTAATGTGAATTGTCACAATCAACACAAACTATACTAGAAAATACTTAAAATTATAAAACTGATTTAGCTTAAATTTAAACTGAATCACTTGCTATTAACATATTTTATAGAATTACTTCATGTTACATTAACCAAAAGTTTTAATTATAACTCTTACTAATAGTAGTTTCTATGAAATAAAATATTATCCAACATAAATAAAATTATATAATAACTTAAAATGTACAGAGTATTGTGTATATATTGGAACACTAATTTTAAATGTGATGTATGTTTGCATACAGACATAATATTTCTGCTAGGGTATATAAGAGATTATTAACAATGCTTGCCTTTCGGAAAACAACCAGGGGTTTGAAAGAAGACTTATTTTTCAATTCACATAGTTCTGGATTATTTTAATATAATAAATATATTTAGGGAATACTTTTTCATTTAAAAATCAAGTTAATACTATATATAAAATAAATAAACAAAAAGGTCCTACTGTATAGCACAGGGACCTATATTCAACAACTTGTAATAAACAATACTTGAAAAAAAATATGAAAACAAAATATATATATATGTATAATTAAATCACCTTGTTGTTCTGTACCAGAAACTAACACACCATTGTAAATTAACCACACCTCAATTAAAAAAAAAAAATCAAGTTAAAATATTTCTTTAAAAACATTGCTCTTTACTAGCAATAAACCATAATTTTCTAAAAAATATCAGTTTCCAAAGTAGAATATTAAACATATATTTAAAATCCATACAGAAAGAATATTTTTTTTGCTTAGAAATAGAATTCTTCTGTGCTTTGAATGCAATAGATATTTATTTACTTATTTTTACTTTATTTATTCATTTATTTTTTTAACATCTTTATTGGAGTATAATTGTTTTACAATGGTGTGTTAGTTTCTGCTTTATAACAAAGTGAATCAACTATACACATACATATATCCCCATATCTCTTCCCTCTCTTATCTCCCTCCTGGCCACCCTCGATATCCCACCCCTCTAGATGGTCACAAAGCATCGAGCTGATCTCCCTGTATTATGTGGCTGCTTCCCAATAGCTATCGGTTTTACATTTGGTAGTGTATATATGTACATACCACTCTCTCACTTTGTCCCAGCTTACCCTTCCACCTCCCCATGTCCTCAAGTCTGTTCTCTAGTAGGTCTGAGTCTGTATTCCCATCCTGCCCCTAGGTTCTTCAAGACAATTTTTTTTTTAGATTCCATATATATGTGTTAGCATACAGTATTTGTTTTTCTCTTTCTGACTTACTTCACTCTGTATGACAGACTTAGGCCCATCCACCTCACTACAAATAACTCAATTTTGTTTCCTTTTATGGAAGAGTAATATTCCATTGTATATATGTGCCACATCTTCTTTATCCATTCATATGTGGATGGACACTTAGGTTGCTTCCATGTCCTCGCTATTGTAAATAGAGCTGCAATGAACATTGTGGTATGTGACACTATTTGAATTATAGTTTTCTCAGGGTATATGCCCAGTAGTGGGATTGCTAGGTTCTATGGTAGTTCTATTTTTAGTTTTTTATGCAGCCTCCATACCGTTCTCCATAGTGGCTTTATCAATTTACATTCCCACCAAGAGTGCAAGAGGGTTCCCTTTTCTCCACACCCTCTCCAGCATTTACTGTTTACAGACTTTTGATGATGGCCATTCTGACTGGTTTGAGGAGATACTTCATTGTAGTTTTGATTTGCATTTCTCTAATGATTAATGATGTTGAGCATCCTTTCATGTGCTTGTTGGCAATCTGTATATCTTCTTTGGAGAAATGTCTATTTATGTCTTCTGCCCACTTTTGGATTGGGTTGTTTGTTTTTTGATATTGAGCTGCATGAGCTGCTTGTAAATTTTGGAGATTAATCCTTTGTCAGTTGCTTCATTTGCAAATATTTTCCCCCATTCTGAGGCCTGTCTTTTCATCTTGTTTATGGTTTCCTTTCTGTGCAAAAGCTTTTAATTTTCATTAGGTCCCATTTGTTTATTTTTGTTTTTATTTCCATTACTGTAAGAGGTGGGTCAAAAAGGATCTTGCTGTGATTTACCTCATGGAGTGCTCTGCCTATGTTTTCCTCTAAGAATTTTATAGTGTCTGGCCTTACATTTAGGTCTTTGATCCATTTTGAGTTTATTTCTGTGTATGGTGTTAGGGAGTATTCTAGTTTCATTCTCTACATGTAGCTGTCCAGTTTTTCCAGCACCACTTATTGAAGAGGCTATCTTTTCTCCATTGTATATTCTTGCCTCCTTTATCAAAAATAAGGTGACCATATGTGCATGGGTTTATCTCTGAGCTTTCTATCCTGCTCCATTTATCAATATTTATGTTTTTGTGCCAGTGTCATACTATCTTGATTACTGTAGCTTTGTAGTATAGTCTGAAGTCAGGGAGCATGGTTCCTCCAGCTGTTTTTCTTTCTCAAGAATTATTTGGTTATTCAGGGTCTTTTGTGTTTCCACACAAATTGGGAAATATTTTCTCTAGTTCTGAGAAAAATGCCATTGGTAGTTTGATAGGGATTTCATTGAACATGTAGGCTGCTTTGGGTAGTATAGTCATTTTCACAATATTGTTTCTTCCAATCCAAGAACATGGTATATCTCTCCATCTGTTTGTATCATCTTTAATTTCTTTCAGCAGTGACATAGTTTTCTGCATACAGGTCTTTTGTCTCCCTAGGTAGGTTTTTTCCTAGGTATTTTATTCTTTCTGTTGCAATGGTAAATGAGAGTATTTCCTTAATTTCTCTTTAAGATATTTCATCATTAGTGTACAGGAATGCAAGAGATTTCTGTGCATTCATTTTATATCCAGCAACTTTATGAAATTTATTGATTAGCTCTAGTAGTTTTCTGGTAGCATCTTTAGTATTCTCTATGTGTAGTATCAGGTCATCGGCAGTGACAGCTTTACTTCTTCTTTTTTGATTTGGATTCGTTTTATTTCTTTTTCTTCTCTCATTGCTGTGGCTTAAAGTTCCAAAACAATGTTGAATAATAGTGGTGAGAGTAGGCAACCTTGTCGTTTTCCTGACCTTAGTGGAAATGATTTCAGTGTTTCACCATCGAGAACGGTGTTGGCTGTGTGTTTGTCATATATGGCCTTTATTATATTGAGGTAAGTTCCCTATATGCCTACCTTCTGGAGGGTTTTTATCATAAATGGGTGTTGAATTTTGTCAAAAGCTTTTTCTGCATCTATTGAGATGATCATATGTTTTTTATTCTTCAATTTGTTAATATAATGTATCCCATTGATTGATTTGCATATATTGAAGAATCCTTGCATTCCTGGGATATACCCCACTTGATCATGCTGTATGATCCTTTTAATGTGCTGTTGGATTCTGTTTGCTAGTA
>NC_041225.1:401091-403725 GCF_002837175.3 Physeter macrocephalus | reverse complement strand
TGGTGACCTCATAGAATGAGTTTGGGAGTGTTCCTCCCTCTGCTATCATTTGGAAGTGTTTGTGAAGGATAGGTGTTAGCTCTTCTCTAAATATTTGATAGAATTTGCCTGTGAAGCCTTCTGGCCCTGAGTTTTTGTTTGTTGGAATATTTTTAATCACAGTTTGAACTTCAATGCTTGTGATTGGTCTATTTATATTTTCTATTTCTTCCAGGTTCAGTCTCAGGAGGTTGTGCTTTTCTAAGAATTTGTCCATTTCTTCCGCAGATTTTAGTTTTATTGATTTTTGCTATTGTATTTTAGTTTTTATTTCACTTATTTTCTGATCTGATCTTTATGATTTCTTCATTCTTCTAACTTGGGGTTTTTTTGTTCTTCTCATGGTGATTGTTTTAGGTGTAAGGTTAGTTTCTTTATTTGAGATTTTTCTTCTTTCTTGAGGTAGGATTTTATTTCTATAAACTTCCCGTTTAGAACTGCTTTTGCTGCTTCCCATAGGATTTGGGTCATCATGTTTTTATGGTCATTTGTTTCTAGGTTTTTTTTTATTTCCTCCTTGATTTCTTCAGTGATCTCTGGGTTATTTATTAGCGTATTGTGTAGCCTGCATGTGTTTCTATTTTTTATAGCTTTTTTCCTGTAATTGTTAGCTAGTCTCTTAGTGATGTGGTCACAAAAGATACTTGATACATTTTCAATTTTCTTAAATTTACCAAGGCTTGATTTGTAACCCAAGATATGATCTATCCTGGAGAATGTTCCATGAGCACTTGAGAAGAAAGTGTATTCTGTTGTTTTAGATGGAATGTCCTTTAAATATCAATTAAGTCCCTCTTGTTTAATGTATCATTTAAAGCTTGTGTTTCCTTATTTCTTTTCATTTTGGATGATCTGCCCATTGGTGAAAGTAGGGTGTTAATATCCCCTACTGTGATTGTGTTACTGTCGATTTCCACTTTTATGGCTGTTAGCATTCACCTTATGTATTGAATTGTTCCTGTGTTGGGTGTATAAATATTCACGATTGTTATATCTTCTTCTTGGATTGATCCCTTGATCATCATGAAGTGGCCTTCTTTGTCTCTTGTAATAGTCTTTATTTTAAAGTCTATTTTCTCTGATACAAGAATTGGTACTCCAGCTTTCCTTTGATTTCCATTCACATTGAATATCTCTTTCCATCTCCTCACTGTCAACCTGTATCTGTCTGGAGGTTTGAAGTGGGTTTGTGGTAGACAGCAGATATATGGGTTCTGTTTTTGTATCCATTCAGCCAGTCTATATCTTTTGGTTGGAGCATTTAATCAATTTTCATTTGAGGTAATTATCGATATATATGTTCTTATTACCATTTTCTTAAATCGTTTTGGGTTTTTTATTGTAGGTCTTTTCCTTCTCTTGTGTTTCCTGCTTAGAGAACTTCCTTTAGCATTTGTTGTAAAGTGGGTTTGGTGGTGCTAAATTCTCTTAGCATTTGCTTGTCTGTAAATTTTTTAATTTCTCTGTCGAATTGAATGAGATCCTGGCTGGGTAGAGTAATCTTGGTTGTAGGTTTTATCCTTTCATCACTTTAAATATGTCTTGCCACTCTCTTCTGGTTTGCATGGCTTCTGCTGAAAGATCAGCTTTTAACCTTATGGGGATTCCCTTCTATGTTATTTGTTGCTTTTCCCTTGCTGCTTTTAATATTTTTTCATTGTATTTAATTATTGCTAGTTTGATTAATATGTGTCTTGGCGTGTTTCTCCTTGGGTTATCCTGTATAGGACTCTCTGAGCTTCCTGGTCTTGATTGACTATTTCCTTTCCCATATTACGGAAGCTTTCAACTGTAGTCTCTCCAAATATTTTCTCAGTCCCTTTCTTTTTCTCTTCTTCTTCTGTGACCCCTATATTCTAATGTTGGTGTTTTTAATGTTGTCCCAGAGGTTGCTAAGACTGTCATTAATTCTTTCATTCCTTTTTCTTTATTCTGCTCTGCAGTAGTTATTTCCACTATTTTATCTTCCAGGTCACTTATCCGTTTAGGGTCTCCTTTCACAGGCTGCAGGTTTGTAATTCCCATTGTTTTTGGTGTCTGCCCCCAGTGCTTAGTTTGTTTCACTGTGTTGTTGAGTCATCCTGGTGCATGGGACTAGTGCCTGTGTTCTGCTGGATGAGGCTTGATCTTGTTTTTCTTGTAGGGAGGTCTACCTCTGGTTGTGTGTTTTTGGGTGTCTGTGAACTTACTATTATTTTAGGCAACCTTCTGCTAGTGAGTGGTGTTGTGTTCCTGTCTTGCTAGCTGTTTGGCATAGCGTGTCAAGCACTGTAGCCTGCTGGTCATTGAGCGGACCTGGGTGCTGGCGTTGAGATGGAGTTCTCTGGGAGATTTTCGCCATTTGATATTATGTGGGTCTGGGTGGTCTCTGGTGGACCAATTGTCCTGAACTCGGCTCTCCCACCTCAGAGGCATAGGCCTGATGCCCAGCTGGAGCACCAAGACCCTGTCAGCCACACGGCTCAGAAGAAAAGGGAGGGAAAAAAAAGAAAGAAAGAAAGAAAGAAAGAAAGAAAGAAAGAAAGAAAGAAAGAAAGAAAGAAAGAAAGAAAGAAAGAAAGAAAGAAAGAAAGAAAGAAAGAAAGAAAAAGAAAC
>NC_041225.1:394381-401032 GCF_002837175.3 Physeter macrocephalus | reverse complement strand
AAAAGAAAGAAAGAAAGAAAGAAAGAAAGAAAGAAAGAAAGAAAGAAAGAAAGAAAGAAGGAAAGAAAGAAAGAAAGAAAGAAAGAAAGAAAGAAAGAAAGAAAGAAAGAAAGAAAGAAAGAAAGAAAGAAAGAAAGAAAGAAAGAAAGAAAGAAAGAAAGAAAGAAAGAAAGAAAGAAAGAAAGAAAGAAAGAAAGAAAGAAAGAAAAAGAAACAAAGAAAATAATAATATTATTAAAATAAAAATAATTACTAAAAATAAAAAAATTTAAAAGTAATAAAAAGAGAGAGACAGATAGAAAGAAAGAAGAGAGCAACCATACCAAGAAACAAATCCACCAATGATAACAAGCATTAAAAACAATTCTAAAAGAAAAAAAAAAGACAGAGAGAACCCTAAGACAAATGGTAAAAGCAAAGCTATACTGACAAATCACACAAGATGAATACACATACAAACTCACAATAAGATAAGAAGGAAATAAATATATATATCATTGCTCCCAAAGTCCACCACCTCAATTTGCAATGATTTCTTGTCTATTCAGGTATTCCACAGATACAGGGTACATCAAGTTGATTGTGGAGATTTAATCCACCACTCCTGAGGCTGCTGGGAGAAAGTTCCCTTTCTCTTCTTTGTTCGCACAGCTCCTGGGTTCAGTTTTGGATTTGGCCCCACCTTTGCATGTAGGTCACCTGAGGGCATCTCTTCCCCACTCAGACAGGATGGTGTTAAGATAGCAGCTGATTAGGGGGCTCTGGCTCACCCAGGCCTGGGGAGGGAGGGGTACAGAATGTGCGGTGAGCCTGTGGCAGCTGAGGCCAGCATGATGTTGCAACAGCCTGAGGTGCACTGTGTTTTCTCCTGGGGAATTTGTCCCTGGATCACAGGACCCTGTCAGGGACATGCTGCATGGGCTCCCAGGAGGGGAGGTGTGGATAGTGACCTGTGTTTGCACACCAGTTTCTTGTTGGCTGCAGCAGTAGCCTTAGTGTCTCATGCTTGTCTCTGGTGTCCGCGCTGATAGTGGAGGCTTGCGCCCACCTCTGGAGTTCATTTAGGTGACACTCTTAATCCCCTCTCTTCATGCACCATGAAACAAAGAGGGAAGAAAAAGTCTCTTGCCTCTTCAGCAGTTCCAGACCTTTCCCCAGAGGACACACTCCCGGCTAGCTGTGGTGCACTAGCCCCCTGCAGGCTGTGTTCACGCAGCCAAACCCAGTCCTCTCCCTGGGATCCGACTTCCGAAGCTGGAGCCTCAGCTCTCAGCCCCCACCCACCTCAGCAGGTGAGCAGACAAGCCTCTTGGGCTGGTGAGTGCTGTCCAGCACTGATTCTTGTGCAAGTGTCTCTCCACTTTGCCCTCTGCACCCTTGTTTCTGTGCTCTCCTTTGTGGCTCCAAAGCTTCCCCCTGGCCACCCATTGTCTCTGCCAGTGAAGGGGCTTCCTAGTGTGTGGAGACTTTTCCTCCTTCTCCTTCACAGTTCCCTCCCCGAGGTGCAGGTCCCATCCCTATTCTTTTGTCGCTGTTTTCTCTTTTTTCTTTATCCCTAACCATGTACATGGGGAGTTTCTTGCCTTTTAGCAGGTCTGAGTTCTTCTGCCAGCATTCAGTAGGTGTTCTGTAGGCGTTGTTCCACATGTAGATGTATTTGTTGAGAGGAAGGTGATCTCCACATCTTACTCTTGTGCCATCTTGAAGGTCTGGAGAGAGAACCAGGAGGTGGGGGCGGGTTCTGTCCCTACACCTTCCCCGTGTGGACAGGTGCACACACGTCCTCTCACTGTCTCTTCTCTTGGAGTGGCAGCCTGCAACACAAAATGGGTGTGTGGATTTGGGTGTGTGGGAGGTTTTCCAGGGCCACCAGCTGGCTGTCCCCACCCTACACACACCCCTTCGGGCACTGAACCCCCTCTCAGTTGAGCACCACTCTGTGGGGGCTTGTCTGGGGCACAGTCTCACATTGCTGCTGCCAAGCACTGTTGCTGCTGCTGCAGGAGGAGGAGGTGGAAAGACACGGGGGGCAGTAATTGCTCTAGAGCATCCCCACACTGCAGCTTCTCCAGGAATGGAACTTTTAACTCTTAGTGTCAATCACCTATTTCCTTCTGCCATCTTGAAGGTCTGGAGAGAGAACCAGGAGGTGGGGCCGGGTTCTGTCCCTACACCTTCCCCCTGTGGACAAGTGCACACACGTCCTCTCACTGTCTCTTCTCTTGGAGTGGCAGCCTGCAACACAAAATGGGTGTGTGGATTTGGGTGTGTGGGAGGTTTTCCAGGGCCACCAGCTGGCTGTCCCCACCCTACACACACCCCTTCGGGCACTGAACCCCCTCTCAGTTGAGCACCACTCTGTGGGGGCTTGTCTGGGGCACAGTCTCACATTGCTGCTGCCAAGCACTGTTGCTGCTGCTGCAGGAGGAGGAGGTGGAAAGACACGGGGGGCAGTAATTGCTCTAGAGCATCCCCACACTGCAGCTTCTCCAGGAATGGAACTTTTAACTCTTAGTGTCAATCACCTATTTCTCTCATCTTTCCACCCTCCTACTCTCTGGCAACCACTTTTTAGTTTTCTGTAACTATCTGTTTTGTTTTTTTATTTGTTTTGTTTTTAGTTTCCACAAATATGTGAAATCATACCATATTTGTCTTTTTCTGTCTGACTTATTTCACTTAATGTAACACCCTTTAGGTCCATCGATGTTCTTGCAAATGGCAAGATTTCTGTCCTCTTTATGGCTGAGTAATATGACATTAAGTATGTGTGTGTGTGTGCTGCTACTGCAGGAGGAGGAGGTGGAAAGACACGGGGGGCAGTAATTGCTCTAGAGCATCCCCACAATGCAGCTTCTCCAGGAATGGAACTTTTAACTCTTAGTGTCAATCACCTATTTCTCTCATCTTTCCACCCTCCTACTCTCTGGCAACCACTTTTTAGTTTTCTGTAACTATCTGTTTTGTTTTTTTATTTGTTTTGTTTTTAGTTTCCACAAATATGTGAAATCATACCATATTTGTCTTTTTCTGTCTGACTTATTTCACTTAATGTAACACCCTTTAGGTCCATCGATGTTCTTGCAAATGGCAAGATTTCTGTCCTCTTTATGGCTGAGTAATATGACATTAAGTATGTGTGTGTGTGTGTGTGTGTGTGTGTGTATCACTTCTTTATCCATTCATCTATTGATGGCACCGAGTTTGCTTCCATATCTTGGCTATTGTAAATGATGCTGCACTGAACATTGGGGTGCATATATCTTTTTGAACTAATGTTTTGTTCTCTGGTTAAATACCCAGGAGTGGAATTGCTGGATTGTACCATAGTTCTATTTTTTAAATTTTTGATGAACCTTCATACTGTTTTCCATAGTGACTGCACAAATTCACATTGCCACCAACAGTGCACTGTAGTTCCTTTTCCCCAAGTCCTCACCAAAAATTGTTATTTGTTATCTTGTTGATAGTAGCCATTTTGACAGGTGTCAGGTGATATCTCATGGTCTTAATTTATATTTCCCTCATTAGTTATATGGAGCATCCATTCTTGTGCCTGTTGGTCATCTGTATATCTTCTGTGCAAAAATATTTATTTAGGTGTTCTTCCCATTTTTGATTGTTTTTTTTTTATATTGAGTTGTATGTGCTGTTTGTATATTTTGGATATTAACCTCTTATTGGATATATCATTTGCAGATATCTAATTCCATTCAAGAGGCTCTCTCTTCATTTTGTTGACAGTTTCCTTCCCTGTCAAAAAGCTTTTTGTTTGGTGTAGTCCTATTTGTTTATTTTTACTTTCATTTTCCTTGTCTGAGGAGACATATTTAAAAAATATTGCTAAGACCAATGTCAAAGACAATGCTGATAAGTAATCTTTGTCAACCAAAAACAAAATGCACAACCTAAAACTTGAGAGTTATGTTTCATTTGGTGGACATGCTGAGGACTTAAGCCCAGGAGACAGGCTGTCAGATAGCACTGAGGGACCATTCCAAAGGTGTAAGGGAAGAACCAGGATATATAGAAGTTTTTTGGGGAAAAAAAGTGTTGTCAAAAATCAAAAGGTTACTGCTAATTAAAGAAAAAACAGACATCCAAATTTAATGAATTTAGTGCTTTTCTGTGTATGGGAAGATGGAAGAGTCTGAGCTTAATGAAATCATTCCTTTGATATGCACCTTAACTATTTATGGCCAATATCCCATTTTTCCTCCATCTTGAATCTGCTCAGGGTGCACTATTGGTGCTGGTTACAGAGACTAATGGCTTATTGGCTGAAACATTCTTTGCTTACTGATTTGGCAGGTGACATCCTTTGTTCACATCTTCTGAGAGTTAACTTCAGGTCTTACATTTACGTCTTTAATCCATTTTGAGATTGTTTTTTTACATGGTGTGAGAAAGTAATCCAGTATGATTCTATTACATGTGACTGTTTGATTTTCCCAACATCAACTATTGAAGAGGCTATCTTTTCCCCACTGTATATTCTTGCTTCCTTGTTGTACATTAATTGACTATATGTGTGTGGGTTCATTTCTCAGTGATATACTTTGAAATCAGAGAGCATAATGCCTCTAGCTTATTAAACTTTCTCAATATTGTTTTGGCTATTCAGGGGTTGGAATTTCCATAAATCTTTTAGAATTTTTTATTTTAGTTTGTGAAAAATACCATGGTTATTTTTATAGTGATTGCATTGAATCTGTAGATTTTTTTGAGTACTGTGGTCATTTTAACAATGTTAATTCTTGTGGCCATGGCTCACGGGAACAGCCACTCCACAGCATGTGGGATCTTCCCGGACCGGGGCACGAACCCGTGTCCCCTGCATCAGCAGGTGGACTCTCAACCACTGCGCCACCAGGGAAGCCAGGAAGGAATGTTTTATATATACACACACACGCACACACACACACATACATACACATATACATAAATGTCCATCAGGTTTAAAGTGTTGTTTAAGACCAGTGTTTAGTGTTTCCTTATTGATTTTCTGTCTGAATGATCTGTCCACTTATGTAAATGGAGTGTTAATGTCCCCTGCTAATATTGTGTTACTGTCAATTTCTCCCTTTAAGTCTGTGAATATTTGCTTTATATATTTTGATTCTCCTGTTTTGGGAACATATATATTTACAATGGTTATATCTTCTTCTTGGATGGATCTCTTCATTATTATGTAATGTCTTTCTTTGTCTCTTTTTATAGTTTTTGTTCTAAAGTCTATTTTGCCTTATATAAGTAGTGCTACCCCTGCTTTCTTCACATTTTATTTTACATGAAATAAATATTAATTTTCATTCCCTCACTTTCAGTCTGTGTGTGTCTTTAGATCTGAAGTTAGTCTCTTGTATGCAACACATAGATTGGTCTTGTTTTTTGTATCCATTCAGTTATTCTATGTCTTTTGATTAGAGCAGTTAGCCTATTTGCATTTAAAATAGTTGTTGATAGGTATGTACTTATCGTCAATTTGTTAACTGCTTTGGAGTTGTTTTTGTAATTCCTTTTGTTAATTTCTTCTTTTGCTCTCTTCCTTTGTGATTTCATGACTATCTTTAGCCTATGTTTGGACTCCTTTCTCTTTTGTGTGTCTCTACTATAGACTTTTTTGTTTGGAAGACTTACAAAGCTAAATTGAAGTATTTACATAAATTTGAGACCATTCTGAAGATTGAGTTAGGAGAAACAGAATGTACTGAATGTGTAGATTTAGAAGAATATGTGTGGGTCAGTGAGGTATGTGAAAACAAGGGCTATATAAACAGATACTGTCAAGATTCTGTGTTCTTAAAGATCACAGCAGAACACGCAAGCCAGGAACTCAGTTTGAGTCAGAACAAGAGGTCAGAGCTGTCTTCCACTTTATTGGCATATAACTATTTGTAATAATCTCTTATGATACTTTTTATTTCTGTGGTGTCAATTGTAACTTCTCCTTTTCTATTTCTAATTTTATTTATTTGAGCCCTGTAACTTTTTTCTCGCTGATCCTGGCTAAAGGTTTACTAATTTTGTTTATCTTTTCCAAGAAGCAGCTCTTAGTTTAACTGATCTTTTCTACTATTTTTTTCCGTCTCTGTTTGATTTATTTCTGCTCTGATATCTGTTATGTCTTTCCTTCTGCTAACTTTGGGTTCTGTTTGTTTTTCTTTTTCCATTTCCTTTAGGCATAACTTTAGGTTATTTATTGGAGATTTTTCTTGTTTTCTGAGGTAGGCTTGTATCACTATAAACTTCCCTCTTAGAACCACTTTTGCTATGTCCCGTATGTGATTTTGTTTTCATTTTTCTCCAAGTACTTTTGGGTTTCCTCTTTTATTTATCAGTGATCCATTGTTTGCTTAGTAGCATGCTTTTAAGTCTCCATGTGTTTGTGGGGTTTTTTTTTTTTGCAGTTTTTTTCTTGTATATGACTTCTAGTGTCATACTGTTGTGGTCATAAAAGATTCTTGATATGATTTCAATCTTCTTAAATTTATTGAGAATTGTTTTGTGGCCTAGCAGGTGATCTATCCTGGAGAATATTCCATGTACATTTGAAAATAAATGGGTCATCTGATGATTTTGGAAGGAATGTTTTGTTTTGTTTTGTTTTGTGGTACGTGGACCTCTCACTGTTGTGGCCTCTCCCATTGC
>NC_041225.1:343240-394093 GCF_002837175.3 Physeter macrocephalus | reverse complement strand
TATTGATTTTCTGTCTGAATGATCTGTCCAGTTATGTAAATGGAGTGTTAATATCCCCTGCTAATATTGTGTTACTGTCAATTTCTCCCTTTAAGTCTGTGAATATTTGCTTTATATATTTTGATTCTCCTGTTTGGGGAACATATATATTTACAATGGTTATATCTTCTTCTTGGTTGGGTCTCTTCATTATTATGTAATGTCTTTCTTTGTCTCTTTTTATAGTTTTTGTTCTAAAGTCTATTTTGCCTTATATAAGTAGTGCTACCCCTGCTTTCTTCACATTTTATTTTACATGAAATAAATATTAATTTTCATTCCCTCACTTTCAGTCTGTGTGTGTCTTTAGATCTGAAGTTAGTCTCTTGTATGCAACACATAGATTGGTCTTGTTTTTTGTATCCATTCAGTTATTCTATGTCTTTTGATTAGAGCAGTTAGCCTATTTGCATTTAAAATAGTTGTTGATAGGTATGTACTTATCGTCAATTTGTTAACTGCTTTGGAGTTGTTTTTGTAATTCCTTTTGTTAATTTCTTCTTTTGCTCTCTTCCTTTGTGATTTCATGACTATCTTTAGCCTATGTTTGGACTCCTTTCTCTTTTGTGTGTCTCTACTATAGACTTTTTTGTTTGTGGTTACGATGAAGATTATATATCACAATCAACATACATACATGATTATTTTTATTGCTGATCCCTTAAATTCAAACTCATTTTAACAACCCTGTATTTTTACTCCCCCCCATATTTAATGTTTTTGACAACATACTTTACATATTTTTTGCTTTGTGTATCCCTTAACTACTTATTGTGGATATAAATAATTTTACTACTTTTGTCTTCTAACCTTCCTACTAGCTTTATAAGTGGTTGATTTACGACCTTTACTGTATATTTGCCATTACCAATGAGATTTTTCCTAATTTTCATATTTATAGTTGTGGCCTTTTTTTGCCTCTTATAGAAGTCCCTTTAATATTTTGTAAAGCTGGTTTCATGGTGCTGAACACTTTTGGCTTTTGCTTGTCTGTAAAACTCTTGATCTTGCCTTCAAATCTGAAGATAGCGTTGCTGGGTAGAGTATTCTTGATTATGGATATTTTCCTTTCATCACTTTATATTATGCCACTCCTTTCTGGGCTGCAGCGTTTCTGCTGAAAAGTCATCTAATAGGCTTATAGTAGTTCCCTTGTGTGCAATTAGCTGCTTTCTGCTGTTGCCTTTAATATTCTCTCTTCATCTTTAATTTTTGCCATTTTAATTACAATGTATCTTGGTATGGTCCTCTTTGAGTTGATCCTGTTGGGACTATCTCTACTTCCTGGATCCTTCCCAGGTTAGGGAAGTTTACAGCTGTTATGTCTTCATATATGTTCCCTGCCCCTTGTGCTCTCTCTTCTCCTTATGGGAGTCTTATGAGAATTTTAGTACACTTGATGTCTTCCCAGAGATCTCTTAAACTGTCCTCACTTTTTACTTTTACTTTTATTTTGGATTGTTTCTCTTTTTAAGTTTCCTTTAACAAATTTTGGATGACAGACACAACCTCTTATTGGATATATCATTTGCAGATATCTAATTCCATTCAAGAGGCTCTCTCTTCATTTTGTTGACAGTTTCCTTCCCTGTCAAAAAGCTTTTTGTTTGGTGTAGTCCTATTTGTTTATTTTTACTTTCATTTTCCTTGTCTGAGGAGACATATTTAAAAAATATTGCTAAGACCAATGTCAAAGACAATGCTGATAAGTAATCTTTGTCAACCAAAAACAAAATGCACAACCTAAAACTTGAGAGTTATGTTTCATTTGGTGGACATGCTGAGGACTTAAGCCCAGGAGACAGGCTGTCAGATAGCACTGAGGGACCATTCCAAAGGTGTAAGGGAAGAACCAGGATATATAGAAGTTTTTTGGGGAAAAAAAGTGTTGTCAAAAATCAAAAGGTTACTGCTAATTAAAGAAAAAACAGACATCCAAATTTAATGAATTTAGTGCTTTTCTGTGTATGGGAAGATGGAAGAGTCTGAGCTTAATGAAATCATTCCTTTGATATGCACCTTAACTATTTATGGCCAATATCCCATTTTTCCTCCATCTTGAATCTGCTCAGGGTGCACTATTGGTGCTGGTTACAGAGACTAATGGCTTATTGGCTGAAACATTCTTTGCTTACTGATTTGGCAAGTGACATCCTTTGTTCACATCTTCTGAGAGTTAACTTCAGGTCTTACATTTACGTCTTTAATCCATTTTGAGATTGTTTTTTTACATGGTGTGAGAAAGTAATCCAGTATGATTCTATTACATGTGACTGTTTGATTTTCCCAACATCAACTATTGAAGAGGCTATCTTTTCCCCACTGTATATTCTTGCTTCCTTGTTGTACATTAATTGACTATATGTGTGTGGGTTCATTTCTCAGTGATATACTTTGAAATCAGAGAGCATAATGCCTCTAGCTTATTAAACTTTCTCAATATTGTTTTGGCTATTCAGGGGTTGGAATTTCCATAAATCTTTTAGAATTTTTTATTTTAGTTTGTGAAAAATACCATGGTTATTTTTATAGTGATTGCATTGAATCTGTAGATTTTTTTGAGTACTGTGGTCATTTTAACAACGTTAATTCTTCCAATCCATTAACATGGTATATCTTTCCATTCTTGTCATCTTTTAAATTATTTCATCAGTATCTTTAGTCTTCCAAGTATAGACCTTTTACCTCTTTAGTTAGGTTTATTCCTAGGTATTTTATTCTTTTGATGCAATTTTAAATTAGATTTTTAAAATTTCTTTTCTTGATAGTTTGTTGTTAGTGTATAGAAATGCAACAGACTTAAGTGTATTGATTTTGTATCTTGCAAATTTACTGAAATCATTTATTAGTTCTAATAGTTTTTTGGTGGTGACTTTAGGATTTGCTATATATAGTATCATGTCATCTGCAAAAAGTGACAGTTTTACTTATTCCTTTGCAATTTGGATTCCTTTTCTTTCTTTTATTTTTTTGGTCTGAATTCTGTGTAGTAATTCCAATACTATGCTAAATGAAAGTGCTGAGAGTGGGCATCCTTGCCTTGTTCCTGACATTAGTGTAAATGGTTTCAGCTTTTCACCACTGAGTATGATGTTAGTTGTGGGCTTGTCATATATGGCCTTTATTATGTTGAGGTATATTTCCTATATACCCGCTATTTGAGAGTTTTTGTCATAAATGGGGTTGAATTTTGTTAAAAGCTTATTCTGCATATATTCAGATTATCATATGATTTTATTCTTCAAGTTGTTAATGTGGTGTATTACATTGATTGATATAAGAATATTGAACCATCCTTGTATTCCTGGATAAATCCCACTTTATCATGTTGTATGATTTTTTAACATATTGTTGAATTCGGTTTGTTAATATTTAGTAATTTTTTCATTGGTGATCATAGCTTGTATTTTTTTTGTAACATCTTTTTCTACTTTGGTGTCAGGATGATGCTGGCCTTGTAGAATGAGCCCAGAAGCATTTCTTCCTCTGAAAATTTTTGGAATATTTTTGAGAAGGATAAGTATTAACTCTTTTTAAATGTTTGTAGAACTCAACTGTGAAGCTGTCTGGTCCTGGAGTTTTGTTTGTTGGGAGTTTTTTTTATTACTTATTTAATTTCGTTAATTGATCTGTTAATATTTTCTATTTCTTTCTGATTCAGTCTTGAGACATTATACATTTCTAGGGTTTTGCCCATTTGTTTTAGGTCTTCCACTTTATTGGCATATAACTATTCGTAATAATCTCTTATGATACTTTTTATTTCTGTGGTGTCAGTTGTAACTTCTCCTTATCTATTTCTAATTTTATTTATTTGAGCCCTGTAACTTTTTTCTTGCTGATCCTGGCTAAAGGTTTACTAATTTTGTTTATCTTTTCCAAGAAGCAGCTCTTAGTTTAACTGATCTTTTCTACTATTTTTTTCAGTCTCTGTTTGATTTATTTCTGCTCTGATATCTGTTATGTCTTTCCTTCTGCTAACTTTGGGTTTTGTTTGTTTTTCTTTTTCCATTTCCTTTAGGCATAACTTTAGGTTATTTATTGGAGATTTTTCTTGTTTTCTGAGGTAGGCTTGTATCACTATAAACTTCCCTCTTAGAACCACTTTTGCTATGTCCCGTATGTGATTTTGTTTTCATTTTTCTCCAAGTACTTTTGGGTTTCCTCTTTTATTTATCAGTGATCCATTGTTTGCTTAGTAGCATGCTTTTAAGTCTCCATGTGTTTGTGGGGTTTTTTTTTTTTGCAGTTTTTTTCTTGTATATGACTTCTAGTGTCATACTGTTGTGGTCATAAAAGATTCTTGATATGATTTCAATCTTCTTATAGAATAGGCAAGGAAACAGAAATCAGTCAGCATGAATTCATCTCCAATTTTAATAAAATATCAAAGCATATGTATTCTTTGCTTTGTTTTGTTTTAAATAAAAATAATCATATATTATCTTTTACAATTTTGATGTGTCCAAAATTAAGGCATAGCACAGGAGAGATGGCTCCATTATAACTGGAGTCCCAGGGGGAAGGCCTGAAAGCTGGGGGCTGGAATCTTCTGAAGGCTCATTCATTCACATATCTAGTGCTTGATATTGGGGTCACCATACGTGGCCTTTCTGTGTGGCCTGGGCTTCTTCCCAACATGGTAGCAGGGTTATGAGTTTAAGCATTCTTTACTGTGTGTTTCCTTTTACCAGTGATCTTTTCCATTCATAATTTTTTTGTTTCTAGTTGTGGCCTTTTCCTTTCTTCTTAGAGAAGTTCCTTTAACATTTGTTGCAAAGCTGGTCTTGTGGTGCTGAATTCTCTTAGCTTTTGCTTGTCTTTAAAGCTTTTGATTTCTCTGTTGAATCTGAATGAGAGCCTTGTTGGGTAGTGTATTCTTGGTTGTAGGTTCTTCCCTTTCATCACTTTAAATATACCATGCCACTCCCTTCTGGCCTGCAGAATTTCTGCTGAAAAATCAGCTGATAACCTTATAGGAGTTCCCTTTTATGTTATTTGTCTGTTTTCCCTTGGTGCTTTTAATTTTTTCTTTGTCTTTTATTTTTGTCAATTTGATTACTATTTGTCTTGACATGTTCCTCCTTGGCTTTATCCTGCCTGGGACTCTCTGCACTTCCTGGAATTGGGTGACTGTTTCCTTTCCCATGCTAGGGAAGTTTTCAGCTTTATCTCTTCAAATATTTTCTCAGATCCTTTCTCTCTCTTCTCCTTCCTGGACCCCTATAATGCAAATATTGGTGCATTTAATGTTGTCCCAACGGCCTCTTAGACTGTCTTCATTTCTTTCCATTCATTTTTCTTTATTCTCTTCTGTGGCAGTGATTTCCACCATTCTGTCTTCCAGGTCACTTATCCATTCTTCTGCCTCAGTCATTCTGCTATTGATTCCTTCTAGTGCATTTTTTTCATTTCAGTTATTATATTGTTCTTCTCTGTTTGTTTCTTCTTTAATTCTTCTAGGTCTTTGTTAAACATTTCTTGCATCTTCTCAATCCTTACCTCCATTCTTTTTCCAAGATCCAGGATCATCTTCAGTATCATTATTCTGAATTCTTTATCCAGAAGTTTGCCTACCTCAACTTCACTTAGTTGTTCTTCTGGGCTTTTATCTTGCTCCTTCATCTGAGATATATTCCTCTGCTGTTTCACTTTGTCTAACTTTCTGTGATTGTGGTTTCTGTGTCACAGGCTGAAGGCTTGTAGTTAGTTCTTCTTGCTTCTGCTGTCTGCCCTCTGGTGGATGAGGCTATGTAACAGGCTTGTGCAGGCTTCCTGATTAGAGGGACTGGTAGTGGGTAGATCTGGTTCTTGTCTCTCTAGTGGGCAGGGTGTGCTCAGTAAGACTTTAAGCCTCTTGTCTACTGTTGAGTGCGGCTGTGTTCCTGCCCTGTTGGTTTTTTGGCCTGAGGTTTCACAGCACTGGAGCCTACAGACTGTTGGGTGGGGCTAATGGTAGCCTCCAGGAGGGCTCATACCAATAAGTACTCCCCAGAATTGCTGCTGTGAGTGTCTTTGTCCCTGTGGTGACCCCCAGCTGCCCCCTGCTTCCACAGGAGACCCTCCAATGCCAGCCAGTAGGTTTGGCCCAGTTTCTTATGAGGTCATTGTTTTTTCCTCTGAGTTCTGGTGCTCATGGATCCTTGTGCATGCCCTCCAAGAGTGGAGTCTCTGTTTCCTCCAGTCCTGTGTAATTCTTATGATCAGACCCTGCTGCCCTTCAAAGCCAGATTCTCTGGGGCTTCCTCCTCCCATTGCCAGACACCCAGGCTGGGAAGCCTGACATGGGGCTCAGAACTTTCACTCCAGTGGGAGAACGCCTGTGGTATAATTGTTTTCCAGTTAGTGGGTCACACACCTGGCAGGTATGGGATTTAATTTTATCACAATTGCACCCCTCTTATCATCTCACTTGGCTTCTTCTTTGTCTTTGGATGTAGGGTATCTTTTTGGTAGGTTCCAGTTCCACAGGAGACCCTCCAATGCCAGCCAGTAGGTTTGGCCCAGTTTCTTATGAGGTCATTGTTTTTTCCTCTGAGTTCTGGTGCTCATGGATCCTTGTGCATGCCCTCCAAGAGTGGAGTCTCTGTTTCCTCCAGTCCTGTGTAATTCTTATGATCAGACCCTGCTGCCCTTCAAAGCCAGATTCTCTGGGGCTTCCTCCTCCCATTGCCAGACACCCAGGCTGGGAAGCCCGACATGGGGCTCAGAACTTTCACTCCAGTGGGAGAACGCCTGTGGTATAATTGTTTTCCAGTTAGTGGGTCACACACCTGGCAGGTATGGGATTTAATTTTATCGCAATTGCACCCCTCTTATCATCTCACTGTGGCTTCTTCTTTGTCTTTGGATGTAGGGTATCTTTTTGGTAGGTTCCAGTGTTTTTTTTGTTGATGGTTGTTCAGCAACTAGTTGTGATTCTGGTGTTCTTGTAAGAAAGGGTGAGCACACGTCCTTCTACCCTGCGATCTTGGGCTCTGTCCTCACTTTTTAAATTTTTGTTTCTTTCTTTTGTTCAGCTTATGTGATTTCCATTACTCTGTCTTCCAGTTCACTGATCTATTGCTTTTTGTAATCTAATCTACTGTTATATTTTTTTATTTCAGTTATTATATTTTTCATCTCTGTTTTGTTCTTCTTCGTATTTTCTAACTCTTTGTTAGAAACTTTTGTCTTCATTCATTCTTCTCCTGAGTTCTTTGAGTATCTTTATGATCATTATCTTGAACTCTTTATCAGGTAGTTCACTTAGCTCCACTTTACTTCATTCCTGTTCTTGGGTTTTATCTTCCTGGATTTTGGACATATTCCACTATCAACTCATTTTGCATAATTTTCTGGTTTTATTTCTAAATATTTGATAGGTTGGTTATGTTTTCTGATGTTGGAGAAGTGGCCATATATAAGAAATGTCCTGTGGTGCCCAGCTGCATACTCTCTTCTGATCAACAGAGCTATATGCTCTAAGGGTGCCCTCTATGTTGGCTGCACATGCCATTTTGTTGTGGCAGGCTGACTACTGTGGGCACACTTGTAGACATTGATTGCCCTCAGCCTGCTTGGTTACGAGGCCCTGCCTAGTATGAAGGCTACTGGCTGCTAGTGAGTGGGACCAGGTCAGAAGTCAGGTAGCAGTTCTGGCTACAGAACTCAGAGAGGATGGGGATTCCTGGGCTAATACCAGCCCACTGTTGGGTGGAGCCAGGTCCTAGGGTAGTTGTCAGTGGGGCTGGGGGTCCGAGAACTAGTGTCAGCCTGCTGGCAGTTTGGTCATGGCCCCAAGGGGCTCTAGGGCTGGTGTTGGCCCCCTGGTGGAGGGTGGAAATTCCTGACATTGCTGGCTTCAGGATCCAATGTTTTCCAAGCTGATAATGACCTATTAGTGGGCTGGGCCAGGGCCCAGTGTGTCCTGTGTTGGGTGCCCACCCAATGATGGATGAGGCCATATCTTGTGGTTAGTGCCATCCTATTGGTGGGCAGAACCAGGTCCTGTGGCCTCTTATTATGGTGCCCTTGGTGTCCAAGAACTGGTGTTGGCCTGTTGGTGGGCAGAACCAGGATTCATGGGACACCAGGGTTAGTGCCAGCCCACTAGTGGGAGGAGCTGGGTCCTGGTATCTCTGACTGCAGGGCCCTGTGGGTTCTAGATTTGGCATCAGCCATTGGTGAGAGGAGCTGAGACCCAGAGGGTCCTGATGCTGGTGCCTTCACACTGGTTGGTGTGGCTGGGTTCTTGGGTATTTTGCTGTGAGCCCAGGGTCTTGGAGCTAGGTCAGACTGCTGGTAAGTGTGACCAGCTGCTGACACTGACTGTAGGGCATCATGGGTCCCAGGGCTAGTGACAGCCCATTTGTGCTTGGGGACAAGTCTGGGGGCCTCTGGTGTGTGGGACCGGGTCCCTAGGCAGCTGGGAGTTCAAGGGGGCTAATGGTAACCAGCTTGCTATTGGGTGGAATTGTATCCCCACCTGGCTAGCTGCTTGGCCTGGGCTATCCAGGCCTAATAATAAGCTAGGTCCAACTCTACTAAACTAGAGAGAGTATTCCAAAATGGAATTTGTCAGTGTCCTCATTATAGAAGGAGCTCGCCAAAATGTCTGTTGCCATTGTCTATGTCCCCAGGCTGAGTCCCAGTTGCCTCTTGTCTCTCCAAGAGGTTATTTAAGTTCACCAAGTGGGTCTGATATAGGTTCCTTTGAAATTATTGCTTCTGCCATGGGTCTTGGAGCATGTGTGTGCCCTTTAAGAAGTGGAGTCTGTGTTTCCTACAACCCTCTGGCTTTCCTGAAGGTAAGCCCCTCTGCCTTCAAAGCCAAACATTCTGGTAACTCTTCTTCCCAGTACATGACCCCCAGGCTGGGGAGTCCAATGTGAGACTTGGACCTCTTGCTCCTTGGGGAGAACCTCTGCAATTGTGATTATCCTCTCACTTTGGGGTTGCCTACCTGTGGGCATGGGTCTTGACTATACTGTGTCTCTGCCCCTCCTACCTGTTGAGACAGGCAGGTTCCTTCCTTATATCTTTAGTTGTACAGATATTTTCTGCTAGTCTTCAGGTTGTTCTCATTGATAGTTGCTATGTAAATAGTTCTAAATTTGGAGTGCCTGTGGGATGAGGTGAGCTCAGGGTCTTCCTACTCCACCATCTTGACCACTCTCCCATTTTGTTATTATTGAAATCAAATTTAACTTATATTGATCTCTCCCTACCCCCATCACAATGTAGCACACCATCCTCTCTCAGTTTCTTTATGGCACTTTTCAATGTCTGGATCTATCTTTGCCATTGATTTGTTTACCACCTCCCCTCTATAGACTACTTGCTACTGAGATGGGAACTTGTTTTTCTTCCTCATCTTGTATCTCCTGTACCTAGCACATAGTCAGCTAAATGATTATGGAATAAATGAATGTCTTTTTGTCTTTTATTTTTAGAGTGACACTGACCTAAGGAATATGTACAGCCCTACAGATCAGTATGATCTGATCTTTATGTTGTATAGACCCTTTTTGTACCACTTTGTTGCTGGTAGAGTGTTTTATAATGTAAATTATTGTTGTCTACCATTTAATCATTACTATTATTGTTAAAGAATGTTTGAATGTATCTACAACACTCTCTTATCCTCTTTCTACCAATGGCAAACTTCAGAGATAGCATATTAATAGTGTCATCTCCTCCCAGAAGCCTCCTCTGATTCTCTTTAAGTAGGTAGACATAGATTTTTTACTTCAGTGTCCTTTTTATATGATTCCATTTTGGCACTAAGTGTATAGGATTGTCATATGTTGCTTTTTTTTTTTCCTTTTTTGTCACATATTGGTTCTTTTTTCTGCATTCTTAATATTGAACATATGGCAAGAAATCAATTAATATTAATGTAATAATTGACTAAATTACTGAAGTGGGAATAATATTTTTATAAGTATATTAAGTTGCTTTTCTTTGACTTTTTCTGTTTGTACCGTCTCCATTGTTATGCCAGAAACCCAAGAAAAATGAGGATTATCACAGCAGGAATCTGAAGGGAAAAAAAAAGTAGGTTTCAATTGTTGACATATAGAATAGGATTAGTTTTATACATAAGATATGCTGTAATAGAAAGCATTTGCTATAATGAAAGGGAGCTAGATTAGACTCCCAGACCAGGAGACATAGAAAGGAGAAAAAGAAACAGCAAAGAATTGTGATAAATTACAAACCCTCATGGGATTTATCCTAAGAGCACTTAAATAAGTGTGGGAAATCAGGTACAGAAGCCCACTTCTCTCGGTGTAGCTTGGAGTAACTTCAAAACTCCAGATGAAGTGCTATATGCAGTTTGTTGCCTCATTGCATGGCATGGCTGGAGGGAAGGGGCCTACATAGATCACCTGAGATCATGCTCTGGTCCCCCACGGTTTTTGAGTGGCCAGCAATGGATCCATGTGTTCCAGTGCAGAGACACAAAGGTGATGAGAAGGCAGTGGGAGTTGGGCCAAAATGTTACTGTGACAAGAGGCAAATGGCTGAGAACCATGAGCTTCAGAAGCTGGTATACAAGTAACATCTGCAAAGTCCAGAGGGTAGCAGTGGAATCCAGGCAGGCTTGAAAAGAGGAACAAGAACAGACCTGCTTCTGCTATGAAAGTAGCAGCATAAGGGCTCCTGCACACAACTCCAAGGCTCCCTGTCCCAGCCACCTAAGCTCATGTAAGTCTCTCTTCCAGCCACACTAAAATGCAGATGCTTTACTGGTAAGAAACAGGGAGAGGGAAAAGAAATCTGAAAGGTTGAACATTTTCCTGAAAGATATTGGAGTTACTTTAAAAGACTAAATCATAAGAGGGACTTATTTCAATCACTTGGCAAATTTAAGTTTTCCTTCTTAATCCAACAGAGTCAAGTCTCTTAGAGCAGAATTCATTCAACTATTACATATAAAACATTTTTAAAAATCAAGGGGGCAGCAGTGTGCAACCTACCTTATGAAAAAAGAAACCAGAAAGGAGGGCCTCTGAGTTTTATTCCCAAATCAAGAAGAATAAGCTGTGTAACCCTGGTCAAGGGAGTATTTAGTACCTCCAGGTATTAAATGTCCCTTTGTTATCAATAAAATGAGCAATAATGAGTAGGTAGGATAAGGGAATCTGTAAGAAACGAACCAGTTCTAACACCTTATGATTCATGTGAACACTCAAGTTAATGAAATACCATCTTCATAAAGACCATTTGTTAGAGAGGTGGTTGCTTGTTTGTATGGCAGAATGATGCTCTTTGTGATTCACAAATATGTTAAAACTCAGACCTCAACCATATTAGTATGCTACCTAATGAATCTAAATGTATGTTTACCTAACTTAAGAGGTTTATTTACTATCCTCCATCCATTAAAAAAATTCAGCAGCATTTGATCTCAATATTAACCTCTAGTCCAACACTATGGGAAATATATCCTAGAATGTGTTCTGGGTCAAACAGCATGGAATTCTGTTTAAAGGGTATGGTTATCATCTTATGCTACACAAGTAACATAAGTGAATTATTTTAATATATTTTCTAGGAAGATGTTTCCTATATAATGAACAGCATTTGGGGTCAAAAATGTGATTTTACCTCATGTTAATGAAAAAACTTCCTCTTAATAATGAAAATATTTGTCATTGCCCACCATAATATGTAAACAAGTTTTAAAAGGAAGAAGCAAGAATGGCAAGATACAAAGAGAGCCTGAGAGAAAGAGGAGAGAAAGAGAGAGGGAGAGAGAATAAGAATATGAACTCATTCTAGAAGAAGTCTTTAACACACACGGGTCATGTTGGAATGGAAATACACAGACACATATTAAATGGAAATGCAGAGGAAAAAAGGAAAAAAGTCTACAGGGAAGATGAAATGAGAATGCACACTTTCCACAAGCATGCCACTAACCATCTGCTTTTCTTTAGAGTATGTCAACATCTCTTTAGCCCTTTTCTCTCTCAAAATGAAAGAGTACCAGCGCTGGAAAATAGGAAAGATAATGGCGTCTGAGGAGAGAGTGCACCCAGTCATTTGTTGTTAAAGAAGTCATTTGAAAAGTAATTATATGAGAAGCCAAATGGATGAAAAAGCTGTGATATTATTGATTAAATTTTATTTCAATTTAATGTACAGTATCAAGGAGATAGGGTTTCAGTTTTAAAATGTGTTATGTTGTAGCATCAAGCTAGTATGGAGGACTAAAACAACTTAGTGTGTGTGGCAGGGGTGGGGAGAGAGAGAGATGGGGAGAAGGCATAGATGGTGTGGGAAAGCAAAGCTTTTGTAGCTGAACTCTAACCAAAGGTAAAATTAGTTGCCCTAGGTTTTACTACTGGCTAATTCCAAGAAAAATAAATAGTAACAGCTCTCTCCAAAAAACACAAGCTCTCTCCAAATAAAATATTTCTCAGCATCTCTACTTAGCGTTTATCTTATATGTTTCTTTTGAGGAATTCAATATATAATTAGCAATACCTGGAAACTTACATAATTCTCACAAGATCTGACTTTTTTTTTCAGTGCTGTTTAAGCCAGGCTCTTCTTTTTTCTCTTAAAATACTATCTTTATATGTACTTTTCATAAAAATAATCCACATGTCCTTATCCACTGGGGCTATCATTAAAAAAACTATATACTGGATGGCTTAAACAGCAGGAATTTACTTTCCCACAGTTCTGGCTGGAAAGTCCAAGATCAAGTTTCCTGCAGTGTTCAGTTTCTAGTGAGAACTCTTTTCCTGGCTTGCAGAAAGCCACCTTCTCACTATGTCTTCACATGGCAGAAAGAAAGAAAGAAGAAAAAAAAAGAAAGAAAGAAAGCTCCCTGGTGTCTCTTTTTACCGGGACACTAATCCTACCAGGTCAGGGCCCCCATCTTATGACCTCATTTAACCTTAACTTGTTCCTTCGAGACCTCATTTCCAAATATGGTAACATTGGAGTTTAGGGCTTTAACATATGAATTTGAGGATGACACAAATATTTAGTTCATAACACAATGTTTCTTAAAGAAAATTTACAAAGTAACAATAAGCAAAGAGACAAAAAAGTTTACCTATAATCCCAGCACCCAGTTACGTCCACCATCAACAGTATATTTACATTTGGGTTTCTTTTTAACGTATACACATAAAAAATATTTTTATAGTATGATATTAAAGGTAATGTTTTCCAAATGCTTCCTTCATCTAACAACATTAAGAAATTTTAACAAGGGAAATCGTAGAGAAATGGCCTAATGTCAAGAGGCCAGTAGACTGAAACCAGTAGCCATTATACAGATTTGAACAAATCATGCACACTCCAGAATGAAATTATGAGGTTTGTTAGAAAACACATGGATAATTGAAATTGCCCTTCCTGATAACTTTGTAAATCTGCTCAAGGACAAATTGCCCTCCTTGATGGCTTTTAGCTACTCATTTTACCCAAGGGGGTAAGGCTTTGTCCCATAGGCTATCTGTGATTCTAATTTTTGATAAGTGAAAAATAAATTTAATGGATAGCTATATTATTCAATGTTTGTCCAGAGAAGCAGAACCAGTAGGAGATCTATGTATCTATCTATCTATCTACCCATCCATCCATCTATCTATCTATCTGTCATTTGTCTATGTAGGGCTTTATTACAAGAACTTTCTTATGCAATTGTTGGGGCTGCATGAGCAATCCTGAAGTCCATAGCCACACAGGATGAAAAGATCACATGATATTTAAAACTCCATTATCATGAATGGGAACCCCACAATGATGGACTGAAGCTAGCATTCATTCCTGTTGCCTTTGACCTTGATGATGAGAGTATCCTGCAAAAACCAGAGCTCTTTCATCATGAATCTGAGCACACACACCTGGCCCAGGAGTAAGAAAAATTTAAGAAAGGGCCGGGAGGAAGGGAGAACAATTGCAGCCTCAGCTGCTGTTTCATACCAACAAGGTAAATCATCAGATTAGTAACACAAAGTGATTATAGGGGTACCAGAATGCAGAAAAATTATACAGTTTTCTTTCCCCTCTGTATTATGGAGTTCTTTAATCTCCTGTGAAGGGCTTTAGTCCCTCGTTAAAAGGATTCCAGTTCATTATGTCAAGTCCACCCAAGATATTCTCCCTTTAGATTAATTCAAAATTAACTGATTAGGAACTTTATATCTGCAAAATCCTTCCACAGCCGCACCTAGATTAGTCTTTGATTGAATAACTAGGAAAAGGTCTGCATATGCTCACACTTTATACAAAATTGACTCAAAATGGGTCATACATAGAGACTAGACGATTGTTTGCCAAGGGGGAGGGAGCTAGGGGAAGTATGGAGTGGGAGGTTGGGGTTAGTAGATGTAAGCTTTTATATATAGGATGGATAAACCACAAGGTCCTACTGTGTAGCACAGAGCATTATATTCAATATCCTCTGATAAACCATACTGGAAAAGAATATATTAAAAATGTATATATATGCATAACTGAATCACTTTGCTGTACAGCAGTAATTAATACAACATTGTAAGTCAACTATGTTTCAATTTAAAAAAATGTAAGTGAGTCATAGATCTAAAAGTGAAATGGAAAGCTGTTAAACTTTTAGAAGAATACATAGGAGAAAATCTTTGTAGCATAGCTTTAAGGAAAGAGTTTTTCCATGACACTAAAAAAAAACAAAACAAAAATCCATACAACACAAAATTGATAAATTGGACTTCATCAAAATTAAAAAGTTTTGTGCTTCAAAAGACCCTATTATGAGGGTGAAAATAAGCTACAGACTAAGATAAAATATTTACAAATCATATATCTGACAAAAAACTTGTATATATAATATATAAATAAAAATAATATAATACCCAAAAATAACTTAATTCAAAAATTGGCAAAAAAAACCTGAACAGACACTTTACCAAGGAAGATATAAGGACAAACACATAAAAGGATATTCAACTTCATTAGCCATGAAAATTGAAACCATGATGAGATACCACAACATATCTACTAGAATGGTTAAATTTAAAAAAAAATTGACAACACCAAGTGCTAGCAAGAAAACAGAGCAACTGGAACTCTCATACAATGCTGGTGGGAAAGGAAAATGTTATTGTATAACCACTCTGGAAAACAGCTTGTCAGTTTCTTACAAAGTAAAGCATACTTTTAATATTATGACCCACCAATTTCACTCTTGGGTATTTACCCTAAAGTAATGGAAATTAACTGCATTAGTTTCCTAGGACTGACATGAGAAAATACAATGTACTGGATGGCTTTAACAACAGAAATTTATTTTCTTGCAATTCTGGTGGCTAGAAGTCTGAGATCAGGTGCTGGTAGGGTTGGTTTCTTCTGAAGCCTCTCTCCTTGGCTTATAGGTGGCCATCTTCTCTCTGGGTCTTCACATGGTTTTCTCTTTATATTTTGTGTCCAAATTGTCTCTTAAAAAGACACCAGCCATATTGGGTTAGGACCCAACCTAATGATCTCATTTTAACTCTTTAAAGACCCTATCTCCAAATAAAGTCATATTCTGAGGTACTGGGAGTTAGGACTTCAACATATGAATTTGGAGGGGACATAATTCAGCCCATAACACTTCACTTTCTCTCCCCCCATAACTCATGTTCTTCTCACATGCAAAATGCATTCACCTCATCCCTATAGCCACAAAAGACAACCCATTCCAGCCTCAATCCTAAGTCAAAAATGTCATTTAAATCAATTGTGAGTAAGACTTTAAGATATAATTTATCCTGAGGCAAAATTCCTTCCCGGCTTTAAACCTGTGAATCCAGACAACAAATTATCTGCTTTTAACATACAGTGACAAGACAAGCATAGCATAGGTATTCCCATTCCAAAAAGGAGAAATCTTAAAAGAAAGGGAGCATAGGTCTCAAACAAGTCTTAAACATAGCAGGGTAAATTCTATTAGATTTTAAGGCTTGATAATAATTCTTTTGCCCCAATGCTCTGTCCTTCAGCCCAACTGATGTGGCCCTGACTTTCAGGAGCACAAAAGTGGCAGCCTTGCTCCCTCATCCCTAGGTAGAAATAACCTAGTCTGATGACACTGGGGAGATAACCCCACCTTCTGAAACCTAGGAGGCGGTCCTACCCTCAGGAGCTGAGGAGAAGCCTCACCCCCTGACCTGTGCTCTATGTGCCCATGGTGGTAGGGAATACCCTGCTGACCTCTAAACCACCTTCATGGTAATTTTTCCCTTTTCTTGACAATAACATATGTTCATACCCAAATAGCTTTATTGGTCTGTCCTGTAGAAACCCAGAAATCCAGCATCCTTCCTTTATTTCATTCTGTTCCATCCTCTTCAGTCTAAACTGGCAGCATTTCTGCTGGTATAAAATTCTCAAAATCCTTGTTGGTCTCTAATTCAATTTACAGGAATCCAAGCCATCAGAAAAGAAGGTCCTCCACAGATCTTTCCTGGATAACCACATCTCTACTCCTTGCTTCTGCTATGATGATTGATTAGATACATGAGTCACATCGGCAATCTCTTTAAGAGTTGCTATCACACTCTTGATGTTCTCCCTAGAACATGCCTTCTTATATTTTATAATATAGATAGGCTAAGAATTTTCAAAATCTTCAAGTTCTGGTTCCTTTTTACTTAACAATATCTTCTTCAATTTATCTCTCTTCTCTTATATTTTATTATAAGCAGCAAGAAGAAACCAGAGCATACCTTCAACACTTTGCTTAGAAATCTCTTCAACTAAATATCCAAGTTCATGATTTACAAGTTCTACTTTTCTCAAAACACAAGAACACAATTCAACCAAGTTCTTTGCCACTTTATAGCAGAGATAGCTTTTCCTCCAGTTTCTGATAACACAAACACCTGTACATAAATGCTTATAGCAAATCTATTCATAATTATGTCAACTGGAGAAAATCCAAATGTTCTTCAACAGGTGAATGGATAAAAAAACATCCATACCATGGAATGTTACTCAGCAATAAAAAGGAATGGACTATTGACACACAACTTCAATGGATCTCAAAGATATTATGCTGAGTTAGACAAGGCAATTTAAAGGGTTTTATATTGTTTGTTTCTGTTTATATGACATTCTCAAAAAGACATAACTATAGTGGTTTTCAGGGGTTGGGTGGGATGTGACCATAAAAAGACACCATGAGAAAAATTTTGGGAGTGGTGGAACTGTTCTGCATCCTGATTGTGGTGGTGGTTACATGAATTTATACATATGTTGCAATGCATTGAATTATGTATGACAAGAAGAGAAGTCAATTTTACTGAATGGTAATTTTTTTAATAAAATAAAACTTTCAAAATTTTCAAAAGAAATTAATCTATCTTGGCCTAAAGTTCTAACTCTACCCTAAAGAAACTATGATTTACTTGACAAAATTCCCTAAACTCTTACCATATGAAATTATTACAGAGAAAAAAACTATGAGATACAAACTCACTCAACCTCTGACAGATTCTGCCTTACTCAATTCTGACTTTTCAAGGTTCTAACAAAATTAATATCAAAGACATGCTTCCAAGAAGTGTAAACTGCACTTGCATGTATACCCAGACATACCCCTGAGTGATACCAAACAAGGAGGGAGGATAAATTGAAAATGAAATAAAAGTCTGCCTTAAAGGGACCATTTCAGGTGTTTTTAATCACAAATCCTGCTCTTAATATACAGGTGATAAAACCATGGATTCTTGTTTCAGATGTAAACACTGCTCAAGTTCTACAATCTGCATGTCTATTCCCTCTGGAGGTCAAACTCTAAGGCTCACTAAAAGAAGAAGAAATAGCTGCTACAAGAGTGAATTGTAGACAGTTTAACCCAGTGACTTTTACATCAAAATGCATGCTTAAGACAAAGAACTTACATTTAATTTGTCTTTTCTTACTGCCTGCCACTTACCCTTATGTTGAATCAGTGTTATGATTCCCCTTCCCCAGTTTTTTCTACTTCTTTCTTGGTTGTCTTTACTCCAATAAAGACTCTGAACTCCCTAATTCACCTTTCCCATTCAGAGTGACTGCCAACTTTTCCAGTTGCTGGATTTGTCTCCCCGCCTCAGATCTTTCTAATAATGATTTTATAGCCATATCCAGAATTCCAAATAACACTAAATTTCACCCCAGAACTAAAGGGTGAATCATCACTTTCCCTTATATATTCAGCACAGGAATATTATTAGCCCTGACACATCTTAATTGGACCTTAGTCCTCTAAATTAACTGCTGGTACTCATATTTCCCAGAGCCTATAAAGAAACTCAAGAAACATCAGGGTTAAGAATGATTATAGTCCAGTTATTTTATCAAGAAGCTATTTAGAAATCAGTACATGATATATTTAGTTTCATCTAAGGTGTTTGTCTTCCACAATGAGACTAATTAAATCCAGAGAGCAATAGACACTGACCTATTATCATAAACAATACATTTATGTTCCTTTAATATGTACCACCAGGAATATTCTTTTTATAATCAGGTGACCCTCTCATGCTTAGCATACACAATTGAATTACCATTAGCACTCACCCACCACCTACCCTGTTACTCATATTTCTTTAAGAGCCAAATATATGAATTCAATAGGTGGGATCTGAGATTTTGAATCTCCTCAGATTATAAAAGAATTTATATTATGGATACAAATTCGTGTACAAAAATGCATGAGCTGAAGTGTTTCCCTAATTACCACCCAGATAACAAATGAAATGGCTCAAACTTTGAAATCCAGACAAGCATAAACTCATTGATAAAAGAAAACCTATATAATAGATTTGTACTTGACTGTTTATTGGCCAGTCAATGCCAAGTCTGTAAAATTAATAATATATGTTATTTTGCTCATATGAACACTTAAAGGAAAGAAATTCAAACTAAAACTAAAAGAAAGTGCCACCTAGTTTTCCAAGATTAGTCAAACTAACCCATGGAAACTGATCTTTTGTTAGGATTAGCCCAATTAAAACACTGGATATGAAGTGGGTTCCAACATTTTTATTGTTGTCCCTATACTTCTTGCTTCCCTGCTTTCTGATACCTTGGTACTTAAGCGTTAGTAAGTAGTGTTATCCCAACACAACATCCCCCTGATAATGGTGCATTGAAAAAGACTGAAGTTCTCACAGTCAACTCAGTATCCCTGGGAGCAGAGATTTACTAAAAGGGGAGACTGAGAAATCATAACACTAGGAGTGGTATAGACCTGGCTGAACTAAATAAGGTGTTAGTATCAATGGACGGATACCTGCAGCCAAAAGATAAAAATACATCATTTATGCCTCATATCTGAATCACAGGGTTTCTTAGAAAAGTCAAAAATAATTGAAATTGCCTTTCCTGATAACTCTTTCCCTTTGCTCAAGGACAAACATCCCTCTTTGACGGCTTTCAGTCTTTCAGCTTACCCAAGGGAGGAAAAAGATTCTGTTCCAGAGACATAGGCAAATTTGCCTTTTTAAATCTTTCCTATTTTAGTCCATGAAGAATCTATATATCTTGTTTCTCACTCACATATGAGTAAACCTCATGGCACTCTAAGTATACTATGTTCAGATTATCATGGTGTGGAGATATATATATAGATAGATAGATAAATAGATAGAGATATAGATATATAGATATATAGATTCCACTGTACATCTATAACAAATTTTATTCCACCATGCATAATGTAAAATTAGGTTACTTTCACAATTATAAAACAATATTGTATGATATATTTTTACAATTTATATTTTCCATGATTATTTCCTTTGAGGAAACTTTAGAAGTAGATATACTTAATAAATGAATATTTAAAATGTTGAGAATTCAAAAGAAATTACAAATTTGTTTTTCAGAAGGATTCTACCAAATTTACTTTTCTGCCAACAATATTTGAGACATTATTTCACTTCATTCTTGCTAGAGAGAGGCATTATTGCTCATTTTAATCTTTCCATCTGAAAAAAGAACACAGCTATCTCTTTTTACTTTAATTTGTATTTTATTAATTATTCTTCAGCTTGAAATTTCTTATATAGTTTTGTATGCCATTGGTCTTCTGATTTCTCATCAGCTAACTTGCCTGTTCATGTACTTTGAATATGTTATTTTTTATTATTGATTATAATAGCTTTGAACATATGAGGGATGTTATATATATTAATTCAATGCAGTAAAATTTTATAAATTTTATAAATCTATATTTACATGTATAATCTCTATAAAAATAACAATGGGGATTTCCATGGAACTTGATGAGCTGATTATAAAATCAATTTGGAAGAAGAAATATATGAGAAGAGTTAAAACATTTTTGAAAAATGAGTGCACTTCCCTTATAGAATATATATTATATAGCAGCATTTCAAACCAGAACAACTGACTATCCATAAGGGAAAAAGAAAAAGGTGTTCTACTTCACACAATACAATAACAACAACAGCAAAGTCATTTCAATGTGGTCTTAAAACCTAAAACTAAAATCAAAACTATAAACATGATCAGAGACAATATAAATTTTTGTATAAACCTTTACTTTAGAATAATTTTAAATCTATGAAAAAGTTAAAAACATAATACAGAAGAATCCCATAAACTGTAAACTGTAACCCCCTCACCAATTTCCCCTATTGTTAACCTCTTATGTTACCATGGTACATTTGTTAAAACTGATTATCAAAACATTGGTTCATTACTATTAACTAATTACCAGACTTCATTCAGATTTTACCAGTTTTCCCACTATTGCCTTTTTTAAAAATTTATTTTATTGAAGTATAGTTGATTTACAATGTTGTGTTAATTTCTGCTATACAGCAAAGTGATTCAGTTATACATATGTAAAATTTTTTCACATTCTTTTCCATTATGTTTTATCACAGAATATTGAATATAGTTCCCTGTGCTATATAATAGGACCTTGTTGTTTATCCATTCTATATATAATAGTTTATCCATTCTATGTATAATAGTTTGCATGTGCTAATCCTAAACTCCCCATCCACGCTTTCCCCATTCCCCTCCCCCTTGGCAACTGCAAGTCTGTTCTCTATGTCTGTGAGTCTGTTGCTTTTTTTTTTTCATATGAGGACAAATCTCATGATGTTAGAAAAACTTCTCTAATGAAGGCTTGAAACTCAAACACCATAAAAGAAAAAATTGATAGGTGTGGCTACATAAAAACTAAAATATTTCTATATGAAAACCCTGTATGCATAATGAAAATGTCAATATATACATATTAATTTTTTTCATTTATTCCAAAAATTTTACTGGGAGCTTACTCAGCCCTGAAGACAGAGCTGGAAATGAAATATATAAAATATTGTGTATCCCTTCTCATGAAAGGGAGACAATATCCAAATTCCTTCTTCTCCCTCTTTAGTATAATAACAATCAAGATTGGAGAACTTAATTCATACATTTCTTTTCTAATCTAGAGGGAATCTACCTGTACTCTGATAGGCTTAGGAGGAGTCAGGAAGAGGGAAGCTATTACACAGGGAAAATGAAAGGAAACGTGCCCCTTCCAGGGAGGAGTTGTTTTGAAAGATGGGGATTAGGGGGTGTCTAGGGTTAAAATGGTCAGATGAGTAGCCTGCTTTGCCATTTCTGGGCTTTAACTCAGAGAGGGGTAGGTATATTCTGTAACTTATTATTAAATAAAGTCTAAATGGGAGTTGTTGCCCCACACCAGTTTAGAAACTGTAGTGGTGCAGTATTATCCAGCAGGAAGCTTAGCCTTCTCAGTCCACTCCCAAGTCCCAGCTGGTATGGATACTAATAATTACCAGGCTTGCCATGGAGGCCAATCCTACAACTATAGCAAGATGAAGTTGCTCTGCCACAGAAGCTGGTGGGAAATCCACTCAGTAGACTGATGGAGGGTGCAGCATTCACTCAGGGACCTGCAGCAAATGGAATCTGAAGTAGGGCTGAATTAGTGAGGGACTTCATGGGGCCCTAACCAAACCAAGAGAGAAAAATCTTGAGTTATACTATATCTGTAGACTCTAGCCAGGCTTAAATATCAGCAGAACAAGCAGCTGTGAGAACTGCTTAGAACACCCACCTCTGACTGCCAGTCTCCAGAGTTCAGTTTTGCAACCCCTTTTGTGCATTCCCTTAAACCAGAAATTCCACTACTAGACTACCTATTCTACAGCAATTCTTACATATGTGTGTAAAACATTTCACTGTAGAATTATTTGCAATAGCCAAATATTAGGGGAAAATACAATGCACAAATAGAGGAAAATAGAATTAAATATATCATGGAACCACCATGATACAGAGCATTATTTGAAAGTTACAAATAATGTGTAACTCTTTATATACTGACAAGGAAGACGGCCAAAAAAAAATTGTTTATTGGAAAAAATCAATTTGCATAACAATATGTGTAAGATGATCCAATCATTATTTTAAAATTATGTTTAGATTGTACCTTATATCCACATGAATGGCTTTGTGCATTGCTTTATGTATACTTTTTTTCTCTCACATGACCTACATAAGCCATAAAACTAATAAAACCTATCTATTATAACAAAAAGACCCCATAGCAAACGGCTTAAGAAAGAAGTTTATTTCTCACACACATAACAGACCAAATGTGAATGGTCCAGATAAGAACGGCCTTGCTCCTCATTTAATGAGGAACCCAAGTTCCTTTCAAGGCATTGTCCCTTATAAGTTTCAACATTGTTGCCATCTTCATGGTTAAAGCTGGATCACTTCCATGTTCGAAACAGCATGCCTGGTGTTTTAAGTTTCAGACCTGGAAGTGGAATCTGTCTCTTCTGCTCTCATTCTTTTACAAAATGATAGTAACACAAACACATATATCCAGAAGACTTAAGTATAGTCTAACAAACAATGTAGTCCACCATGGGCCCAGCCTCCATTTCTGTGGCAGGAAGGCTGAATTGATTTTTGTGAACAATGAACAATCCTCACCATACTACCCCACCTCCTAGCTTTTGCAGGAATAATCAGGGATAGTTTAAAGTTGTTATTTACTATTTCTTCCATTGTATCTCTATTTTTTCAATAATCCTAAAATCATAATAGCAATAACTACTTAGCTTTACCTCTGTGTTTTACAGGCTTTGTTTCTCACTGCTATTTATTTTTTTCCTCAATCTTTCTCATTAAGTTCTTCATTTCAATGCATTTCTCAGTTAGTTGCAAATATTTTATTGATTTATATTTCCAAGAGTAGCACATTGGTAATTCACTTTCTGATTTCTTTCATCTCTCAGAATGTTTCTCTATTGTTCTTGTACATAAGTAATCTTTGGATGGATATATAATACTTGGGTCACTGTGATTTTTGCTGCAAAACTCTGGCTGTGTCATTGTCTTCTGGAAGTGAATATTTTCAAACAAAAGTTTGATTGATAGCCGCCAGAAATTTCTGCCTGAATACAGAAATTCCAGGAAGATTTTCTAAACAGGGATAATTTTAATTATTTTTTTCCCAATTACATAACTGATGGGAAGATTCAAGTCTGTCTTGAGCCTTGGGAAATTTTGTAATTTTTTCTTTGATTACTGTTTCTTCAGTGCCAGCTCTATTTCTCCCTCTGGAAGTCCCATTATATTTGATCTCCTGAATAAGTTCATCATGACTCTTTTTTAATTCATGGTAAACATCCTATGTCATTGTGAACTTCTTCTGTGTCCTGTTCTTCACATTTACCTTTCTTCTATAGCATACAATTGCTGTATCTGTTCAATACTGATAAATTTCAAAAGCATAGAAGAGATTCATTTTTATATTATAAAGTATTTTTATATTATAAAGCTGTAGGATGTGTTTTTATCATTTGTTAATTTAAAGTGCTCCCTTTTCATAGATGCAATGCCCTTTTAAGCCTTTTCAAAAACACAGAATAAAGTTTCTGCAGTTATCTCTAGTACCATGTAGTAAGCTTGCTTCATAGGCAGATTTTTACTCTGATTCTTAAATCCCTTTCTGATGAAGGGATGAGACTTTTTTGTATGTCTGTTGATATTTCTCGACTTTTTCCATCCTTAAAGTGTGGGTGGTTGGATGGGAGGAAAGAACTGTCTAGTGTCCAGAATTAGGACAGGAGACTTTTTGAAAAGATTGTCTTCTTCTCTGTAAACACTTTGTGGTCCATATAAGGGAAATAAGGCAGGTTTCAGATTTCCTGTGTCTATTTCAAAGGATTAGAGTTAGATTGTTTGTTAGGAGATAGAAGTTGGGGATGGGCAGAATTTGCCTCAGGTCAGGAACTCTATAGCTGTGGTAAAGGGTTTCTTTTCCATATGCCCTTAATCCTCAAAATGAACAAGAGTATTGTCTTCCCTTTTCTAATGGACATGATTTATTAGAAGCAAGATATGGGGAAGATCACCTGCTATACTTAGCTCATTCTTATTGGGGACCATTAGGAAAACACCAGAAGGTGCCAAAATTTCCCCTTGGCACCACCATGGAATGATTTTTCCACTTTTTGGAGAAGTATTTTTACATTATTTTATGTTAAATATTTTTATGTTTTGTGTAAAAACCATTGTTCCTAGACCAGCTATGATAAGGTTCCTGCAAGACGACTGCATGGATGTACTGAGAAAGGCTAAATAACATATGCAAATCTCATGTATGCTGTGTCTTTCATTAGGAAACATACAGATGTTGATGACTTCCTTATGGATCAAGAGGGAAGCTACTTTGCTGAAATCAAATGGGATCCAACTAGGCAGGTTTATTAGATCTTTATTTGAAAAGAGGTCTTTTCGTATTAAGCACTGAAAGTCTATAAATATATTTCAATATCAGCAAAATCTCTGCCCTCTGAGCCCAGGCAAAAGAGTTTAAGTTCAGAGCAATGCTTCCAACTTGCTAGAAGAGAAGCCCAGTCAAGCCCACTGAGATTCAGCCATCAGGCCTAGACACTCTCATCGCCCTTCTAGCACTATGGGAACATTCGGCTCTGAAGCAAAGAAACTTCAGCCAAGTAAAGACTCCCACCTTAAGCTGAGGACTAAAAGGAGAGGAAAGGGTATAATATTGTGTAGGCATTGCATTTAGTAAGAGTTACAGTGTATGTGAAAACTGTTAGACAGGTTCTGATTTTGAAACCCTGACATTCTACTCTCAATATTATAAAAGTATTACATATAAGTCTAGCCCTGAGAGAAAAACATTCCCAATGATGGCAGCTCCCTAAAGCTCATGTCTTCTGTATTAAATGTTAGCTGAGAATGCATGCAGATGACTACCACTATTTCTTGACACAACTCATCCTCACAGTTTGTGGAAGAACTAAGATTTGTTCTCCACCCTAACTTCTCAAGGGTTTGCTCCTGCTAGCTCTTACACAGTGATTCACAGTTTGGTGAGAGCCCATTCTGGAACTTGGGGTAACTTGAATGTATATTACTGAAATTCCTCTGGCATGAGGAGGGCACTCTTCCTTGTTTTGCAATTCATACAGATTTTTCCATGTTTATATCCCTTTGTCCATGTCAGTGGAATTTGGGAAAGAAACAGGAATTAAAATCATAAGGCCAGTTTGTCTTCCTGAAGCAGGCTTCAGACCATTTATTTTATTTTACTGTTTTATTTTATTTTTATATTTTTCCATTTTTCTTTTTAATTGAAATATGGTTGATTTAAAATAGTGTATTAGTTTCAGGTGTACAACATAATGATTCAATATTTTTATAGATTATATTTCATTTAAAGTTACTATAAAATATTGTATATATCCCCTGTGATGTACAATATATCTTTGTAACTTATTTATTTTATACATAGTATAAATCCCCTACCCCATCTTGCCCTTCCTTTTCCTGATAATCACTAATTTCTTCTCTATAGCTGTAAGTCTGTTTCTGTTTTGTTATATTCATTCATTTTATTTTTTAGATTATACATATAAGTGACAACATGCATTATTTGTCTTTCTCTGACTTATTTTAGTAATCATAAAATTCTCAGGCCCATCCATGTTGTTGCATGGATATATATATACACACATACCACATCTTCTATATCCATTTATCTATTTATGGACACATATGTTACTTGGCTGTTTTAAATAATGCTACTATGAACATCAGGGTGCATGTATGTGTGAGAATTAATGTTTTCATTTTCTTTGGATATACACCTAGGAGTGTAATTGCTAGATCATATGGTAGTTCTATTTTTAGTTTTTTGAGGAAACTCCATGCTGTTGGCTGCACCAAATTCATTCTCACCAACAGAATACGAGATAAAAGGAACAGAGTAAAGGGAACATTTACTCCACATCCTCACCCACATTATTCTTTATTTGTGGACTTTTTGATGATAACCATTCTGACAGGTGTGGTTTTAATTTGCATTTCTCTGATGATTAGCAATATTCAGCATCTTTTCAAATGTCTGTTGGCCATGTCTATGTCTTCTTTGGAAAAATGTCTCTTCAGGATTTCTGCCCATTTTTTAAATTGAGTTGTTTTGTTTTTGATATTGAGTTGTGTGAGCTGTTTATATATCTTAGATGTTAATCCCTTATTGGTCATATCATTTGTAAATATTTTCTCCATTTAATAGGTTGTGTTTTTGTTTTGTCAGTGGTTTGCTTTGCTGTGTAAAAGCTTTTAAATTTAATTAGGTCCCATTTCTTTATTTTTGCTTTTATTTCCTTTGCCTAAGGAGACATCACCAAAAAGTATTGCTATGGTTTAGGTCAAAGAGTGTTCTACTTATGTTTTATTCTAGGAGTTTTATGGTTTCCAGTCTTACATTTACGTCTTTATTTCATTTTGAGTTTATTTTTGTATATGGTGTGAGCAAATGTTCTAAAGTCATTCTTTTACATGTAACTGTCCAGTTTTCCCAGCACCACTTATTGACCTAAGTGCATGGGTTTATTTCTGGGCTCTGTTCTGTTCCTTTGATCTACATGTCTTTTTTTGTGCCAGTACCTCATTGCTTTGAATAATGATATTGCCAGCTGTGTTCTTTTTTCTCAGGATTACTCTGGCTATTTGTGGTCTTCTGTTGTTTCACATAAATTTTAAGATTTTTTTGTTCTAGTTCTGAGAAAAAGTATGGGTATTTTGACACAGATTACATTAAATTTGTATTTTATTTTGGGTAGTATAGATATTTTGACAATATTAATTTTCCAATCCATGAGCATGAGATATTTTTCCATATATTAGTATAGTCTTCAATTTTTTTCATCAATATCTTATAGTTTTCAGAGTATAGATCTTTCACATCATTGGCTAAATATATTCCAAAGTATTATTTTGATGTGATGGTAAATAGGATGTTTTCTTGCTTTCTCTTTATGATGGTTCATTATTAGTATCTAAAAAGCAACAGATTTCTGTATATTAGTCTTGTATCTTGCAGCTGTATTGAATTAATTGATAAGTTCTAATTGTTTTGGGGGATCTCTTTACTTTTTTCTATATATAGTGTCATGTCATCTACAAATAGTGACAGGTTTACTTCTTTTCCAATTTGGATTCCTTTTATGTATTCTTCTCTGATTGCTGTGGCTAATACTTGTAATACAATGTTAAATAGAAGTGGCAAGAGTGGGCATCCTTGTCTTGTTCCTGATTTTAGAGGAAAAGCTTTCAGTTTTTCACCATTGAATATGACGTTAGCTGTGGGTTTGTCTTGAATAGCCCTTATTATACTGAGATACGTTTCCTCTATACCTACTTTAATGAGAGTTTTTATCATGAATGTATGTTGAATTTTGTCAAATGCTTTTTCTGAATCTACTGAGATGATTATGTAATTTTTATCCTTCCTTTTGTTACTATGGGGTAACACATTGATTGATTTGCAAATATTGAACCATCCTTACATCTCCAAGATAAATCCCACTTGCTCATGGTGTATGATCAAAGGATCATAAAAATTTATATTTTTTTGAATTCAGACTGCTAATATTTTGTTGAGGTTTTTGCATCTATATTCTTCAGGGATATTGGACTGTAATTTTCCTTTGTAATGTGTTATTTTTTGGTTTTTGTATCAAAGTAATAATGGCCTCAAGGAATTAATTTGGAATTGTTCCCTTCTCTTCAATTTTTTGGAATAATTTGAGAAGGATAAGCATTATTTCTTCTTTATAAGTTTGGTAGAATTCCACTGTGAAGCCGTCCAGTCACAGACTTTTGTTTGGTGGGAGTTTTTTAATTACTAATTCAATTTCACTACTAGTGATTGGTCTGTTCAGATTGTCTATTTCTTCTTGACTCAGTCTTGGAAGACTGTATGTTCCTACAAATCTACCCATTTCTTCTAAGTTTTCCAATTTGTTGGCATATAACTGTTTGTCAAATTCTCTTATGATTTGTTGTATCTCTGTGATATCAGTTGTAATTTCTCCTCTTTTATTTCTTATTTTCTCTATTTGAGCTCTCTGTCTTTTCTTATTGGTGAGCTTGACTAGAGGCTTATCAATTTTATTTATCTTTTTAAAACACCCGCTCTTAGTTTTATTCATTTTTGATTTTTTATTGATTTTTTTTGGTCTCTATATTATATATATCCTTTCTGATCTTATCTCCTTCCTTCTGCTAAGTTAGGGCTTTTTTTTGTTTTTTCTTTTTTCTAATTCCTTTATATGATAGGTTACATTGTTTATTTGAGATTTTTCTTGTTTCTTGAGGTAGGCCTGTATCGTTATTCCCTCTTAGAATTGTTATATTTGTGTCCTATAGATTTTGAAAAGTTGTGTTTTTATTTTCATTTGACTCAAATATTTTCTAATTTCCTCTTTGATTTCTTCATTGACTCATTGGTTTACTGGTAGCATGTTGTTTAGTCTCCATTAATTTGTGTTTTTCCCAGTTTTCTCCTGTAATTGATTTCTAGTTTCATACTATTGTGGTTGGAAAAAATGCTTGATATAATTTCTGTTCTTTTAAATTTGCTAAGTCTTGTTTTATGGCTAGCATGTGATCTATCCTAGAGAACATTCCATATGCACTTAAGAAAAAAGTATATTATTCTCCTTTTGGATGGAATGTCCTCTAGATATCTATTAACATCTAACTGTCTAATGTATCATTTAATACCACTGTTTCCTTATTGATTTTCTGTCTGGACAATCTGTTCATTGATGCAAGTGGGGTTTTAATATCACCTACTACTATTGTGTTATTGTCAACTTCTTTCTTTATGTATGTTAATGTTTGCTTTGTATATTTAGGTGATCCTGTATTAGGTGCTTATCCATTAATGAATGTAATGTCCTCTTATTGTATTGATCCCTTTATCATTATATAATGCCCTTCTTTGTCTCTTGCTGTAGAGCTTGTTTTAAAGTCTACTTTGTCTGACATGAGTATTACTGCTCCACCTTTCTTTTCATTTCCATTTACATGAAATATATTTTTCCATTTCCTACTTTCATTCTGTGTGTGTCTTGCCTCTGAAGTGTGTCTCTTGTAGGCAGCATATAGGTGAGTCTTGTCTTTTTTATTCATTCATCCATTCTATGTCTTTTGATTGGAGCATTTAGTCCACTGACATTTAAAGTGATTATTGATTGGAATGTACTTATTGCCATTTTGTTGTTTGTTTTCTCATGGTTTTTGTAGCTTTTCTCTATTCTTCTTCTTTTGGTTTCTTCCCTTGTGGCTTGATGATTTTCTTTAGTGATATGCTTGTACTTCTTTCTGTATAATCTTTGTGTATCTATTGTAGAGTTCTGATTTGTCATTACCATGGGAATTATATATGTTGATCTATAACTATATCTGCTTGTTTTAAACTCACAGTCTTTAAGTTTATATACATTCTAAAAAATCTACTCTTTTTACTCCCCTCCCCCACCTTTTGTTTTTGATGTCATATTTTACATCTTCATGTTTATCCCTTAACTGTTTATTGTAGTTATAGTTGATTTTACAATTTTGTCTTTTTAATCTTTATATTAACTTATTTAAGTGGTTGATCCATAACCTTAACTATATATTTGCCTTTACTAATGGGATTTTACCTTTTGTAAATTCTTGCTTTTTGTTGTAGTCTTTTCTATTTCACTTAGAGAAGACCCTTTAACACTTTTTTGGGGGTCAGTTAAGTATTGATGGACTCTTTTAGTTTTTGCTTATCTGAGAAATTATCTTTCCTTCAATTCTGAATGATAATCTTGGTGGTTAGAGTATCCTAGGTTATAGATTTTTCCCTTTTATCACTTTCAATATATCAAACCACTTTCTTCTTGTCTAAAAAGTTCCTGCATAAAAATCATCTGATAGGTTTATGGGGGTTATCTTCTATGTGACTCCTTATTTTTCTCTTGCTGCCTTTAGGATTTTCTCTTCATCTTTAACTTGTGCCACTTTAATTATGATAGTCTTGGTGTGGGTTTCTTAGGGTTCATCTGGTTTGGGACTCTCTGTGCTTCCTGTACCTGGATATCTGTTTTCTTCTTCAGGTTCAGGAAGTTTTCAACCATAATTTTATCAAATACATTTTCAACAATTTTCTTTCTCTTTTTTCTCCTTCTGGAACACCTATATTGTGAATGTTAGCTTGCTTGATGATCCAGAAGTCCCTTAAACTATTCTCATTTTTTAAATTTGTTTTTCTTTTTGCTCTTCTGATTGGGTGTTTTCCATTATTCTACCTTCCAGATCATTTATGCATTCTTCTGCACAACCTAGTTTGCTGTTAATTCCTTCTAGTGAGTTTTAAATTTCATTTATTGTATTCTTCACCTCTGAGTGCTTCTTTTTTATATTTTCTGGTTCCTTGTTTAAATTCTCATTGTTTTCTTCTATTCTTTACCCAAGTTCAGCTAGCATTCTTGTAATGCTAATGCTCTGAATTCTTTATTTCGTAATTTATTTATCTCCCATAAGTTTTGTTTTCAGGTTTTTTTTTCTTGTTCTTTCATTTGAAACAAATTTCTCTGCCTTCTTATTTTGTTTAACTTTCTCTGCCTCTATGAAATTACATGAAACATTACCTATCCCAGTCTTGAAAGGGTGTCCTTGTGTGGGAGCATTCCTATGCACTCTGTGTTCCCAGTGGCTTTGGTGGGGAAGCTGGATCTGACATGATCATGTTTGCTCTAATGGGGAGCAGTGCTGGAGGAAGAGGGCCAGAGTGGGCACCTGGTGCAAGTCCAAGGTGGACACTGGGATGGTCCCAACACACCAGTCAGAGCTTGAGATAGCTCCCAATCTGACACTTCCATGAGACCAGCAGTGGCCACCTTTGACCCATTCAGATGTGCTGGATCTGAGCCAGTTTCATCCCCAGCAACTCTCCTTGACAATGGCAGCCTTTGTCCTAGAGGCAAAGAGCACCAGAGCTAGAGATGCTGGATCGGGTGCTTGACACAGACCAGCACATACCCTGGAATGGTCTCAGCATGCAAGCTAGAGCTTGAGACAGCTCCCAATCTGCCACCTCCATGAATGCCAGAAATGGCTGTCTTCCCACTGTTCAGATGCAGTGCTGGGTCTGAGCTGGCTCCATGCCCTAAAGTACACACTCTTCTAGACAATAGCTGCCTTCACCCTAGTAGGGAGATGTACGGGAGCTAGAGGGGCTGGAGTGGGCACTCAGCACAGGCCAGGTCATGAACTGCGGCAGTAGCTGGAAACCAGCCAGAACCCTGGGAAGTTTCAATCTGCTTCCTCTGTCTTGTTCCCAGGAGTAAGCAAGTACATGCACACTCTTCAAGAGCAGAGCCTAAGTTTCTTACAGCTGTCCTGTAAATCTCACTGATTTTCAAACCAGCTAAGGGGATTCATCTCCCCAGCATCAGAACCAAGAACTGGAATACCCAATATGTGGTTCAAACTGCTCACTGCTCACTACCCAGGGAGAATCTCTGAGCCTCTGATATCCTGTCCTCTCTTAGGCACTCAGGTCCCAACCTGATTGATTGCTTCTCTCTCCTTCCTACCTGACTCCATGTGGATCTCTCTTTACAGCCTTGTTTGTAGAAGAGTCTTTCTGCCAGTTTCCAGTTAGTTTTCAGTGAGAATTACTCCACATGTAGATGTATTTTTGATGTGGTTGTGAGGGAGTTGAGCTCAATGTCCTCCTGCTCCACCATCTTGATTTCCTCCCTCACCATTTATTTTATATTCTTGTCCTGCCAGTCCTGAGAGCCCATCTACAGGATGTTAAGTGCAGGTGTTTGGTACTCAGTGTTGTGATAAAGCCGTTAGGCCTGATTTAGAGAAAAGACTATGAAGCTGAGATGAGGAAAAAAATGTTGGTGTTTCATAAGACTAGGAACTAGAAAGCCATTAGTTCTTGTCTTTGGCATTGAGTCAGGCCATAACTCAAGGCCAATGTCTCCATCTCTGCATCTCAGCTTCACTGCCTATAAAATAAACAGCACAATCCAGCCCCTAATACCTTGTTCAGGGAAACAGCTGTGGACAAAGAAAGAAGTGGGTAGTCTATGAATTAACATAGACACTTAGGCCAGCAAAGACAACACTAGCATGCTGAATAAGAGACAAAAATCAAGAGTGCACAGGAGGTCGTTTGCCACATGGCATAAAGATGGATTGAAAAAGAAGAGAAATTTTTTAAATGTTTGCTCATTTTCCATGTTAGAAATGATTAATGATTGTGTCTGATGAACACAATGTATTTTTATTTGTGTATCATTTTTCTATCTTCCTTCCTTTTTTTTTTAGAAAGACCTTTAAAAACTTCCAACTGCACAGAAATGTACCAGTGTAATTGATCACATACTTTAAAACATAAATGAACATAAAACATAAATAAGGAGGAAGGATAATTCTGGAATTAGAAATCTGACTCTTTCTCTGGTTTGGAAGCAAAATATCAAACGTATTTACAGAGGGTCAGTCCCTTTGGCATTAAGATCTGGGTGAGTTATAAGAGGTTACAACCGGAGATTAAACCCACATTTCTCCCCTGACAACATAACATATTAGGCTCTAATCACTTAGTGTTGCATTGTTATTTACTGTTTTCCTGCCATCCACATTCATGTATATTTATGTGAAGTCCAAAAATATCCAGCAGCAGTTCTTCAGATGATTATCTATGTCCTAATGAGAAATATTAATCAGGAAACATATAACATATTCAAACCCTATTGTGTAAGACCAACAATATCCAGAATACCGAAAAATTCTGCTTAGATAAAATACTCTTTGAAGTATCTTCCACTTTTTACAGCAATAAGGAGAGAAAATAAAGACCATTTGCTCCTTATTTCTGAAGTTTGAAAGCAATAAAGTGTGAAAAATGGATCCTCTACAGAGAAGAGCAAAGATCAGTACGGCACTAGTTTAGACACACGTTTTCACCATATTTTCAATCATAGGGAGTACAGAGCTGCTCAGATCTTTGAATCCCAGGTTCAGAAAAATATCATAGAATCTAGAAGAATCATTCAACCATTCTAAGATTTTTTACCACTGCTGACAATAGTATTGATAGCCTATGGATTTTCCTAAAAAATAAAAAAACATTTGAAAAGAGGAATTACAACGTTTTGTATATTGCAAAAGTTTAACTGACTGGATTTTTCAACCCTCAAAATAATTCTGTATCTCCACTTAATGTTTCCCTTTTTTTAATTGAGTAATTTTTTCTCTGACAGACTGCTGTTTTGAAAATCTTTTTTTTTTATGCACAATCATCTCTTTAAAGTTTTCTCCAGGTGTTGACAAACGGTCACATTTGGTTTTCTTTTTTCTAGCCACAGAAGTGGAAATATCTCTATCAGAGCATTAACATCAGGAAACCTACTGAAGTTTCTAAGGCTCTCCTACTCCATGCACCCACCTCAGCCACTGCTCTCCTGAGACTATAATGTAGAATTATTTTATTTTTATCTGGATTTCAGTTAAAATGGTTCTTTTTTAAGTGTGTATGTTATGTAAATTCAAATGATTACTCTTTGTACATCAAAATCTATAGCAGATCTTCCAATGGTCTTATTATTCAGAGTATATGGACATTTAGTTATCAATTCCGCTGAAGGCAAATGCTTTTAGAAGGTGGTACAGTGTTCTTTCAAGATGCTATTTAAATAACACTGATTTATATTCATCAAGAGTTAGGATGATCACATCTTAAGAGGAAATAACTGTATGGTCAATCTAGGTGTTTGGGACTGACTCTGATTGCTCACCTCTTAACCAATACTGTTGGTTTCCATGCAATTGCTCACTGATAGAATTGAAAATCTGACCTTGACTGCATCACAATAAGTATTGGCCATGACAAGACAACAGAATCATAAGTGTATAGTAATTTACAGAAAACATCTTAAATTAAAATTGGAGTAAATTCAGTTTTATCCATACTGACAAGTCATTGTGCCACATTTGAAAAAAATGAGGAGAGTAGCATTTGGATCAGGCATCTCTATGGCTTGATATATAATCTTAAAAATAGTTTTTATAATTTTATTATTTCTCCCATTGGTCAGGACGTGAAATCATTAAGGTAAATTTGACCATTTATAAGGTGATTTAGAAAACAATCCATCTAATGAACATTTGTGAGAAAACAAGAATGTACCACATTCACCAAATAATTCCACTAGTTGTAAGTGTCTTTTTTTTTTTTTTTTGGTATGCGGACCTCCCTCTGTTGTGGCCTCTCCCGTTGCGGAGCACAGGCTCCGGACGCGCAGGCTCAGCGGCCATGGCTCACGGGCCCAGCCGCTCCGCGGCATGTGGGATCCTCCCAGACCGGGGCGCGAACCCGGTTCCCCTGCATGGGCAGGCGGACGCGCAACCACTGCGCCACCAGGGAAGCCCGTAAGTGTCTCTTAATACCTTGCATTAGAACCCCAAAGGTTTTTAATTATTTTGAATAAGGAATCACACTCTTTTATAATTCAACTAATTTTGGAAAATAAATATATTAAGGCCTTATTTTAAATGGCATGTCCAGTTCCCTTTCAATATGACACTTAGTCAAGAGAGGAATGCTGAAGGAATAGAACATAGGGCATGTTTTTTTGTGTAGGAACATAATGTATAGAAAAATTTAAAATATAAGGCTCCAGACAACAGGAAAAACCTGAACAACTGGGTTCTTCAGTTTCACGAAAAGAAAGTGAGAAACAGAATAAGTTAATGGAAAGGACATTGAGAAGAAGTGTGTCCTATTTCATAATTTTGCCTTTGGCTGATTTTCTGTGTAAGCCAAAGAGTTTTGTTTGGTCAGTCGGTTAGTGTTTGCTGGTTGGTTCTCTCTGTCCCAGATCTCTATACTAAGTATTTGGAGTGCCTGATCCAAAAGATCAAGAATTTGAGTAGTTACAATTTAGAAAAAAAAAAAATTATCTCCACTGTGATCTAAAAAGAGAAGAAAGCTAAATTCTCAAAGAGCACAGTTGTTCTTTAGCCGCAGGTCCATGTGCCTGGTGTGTCCAAGACTATATGATGATTTGGGAAATGTGAAATAATTAGAACTAAACCAGGGGAACACTGTAATAGTATTTAAAATGAACAACACATATCAAGAGTATTCCAGGTTATGAAAATTAAAGATCCCATGAACATTATTTGTTATTTCATGCAAATGTCATTTACTGGAATGCAAAGACAGGCAAAGGTATAGGTAAAACGTTGGTGAAATGCAGACCTCCAATGACTGCTACGAATAATTTATAAATAAATGCAGCTGTTTGAATTGCATTTTCAGATACCCCAATATTGGATCCTTCAAAGCAACTAACAAAATATACCCAATTCTATCAATTCTTCACAGAGAAAAGAACTTTTTCTTTTTGTGGCTGAAGACTTCCTGAAAATACAGTCTCCCAGGTGCTGATAAAAATATATCTTTCATATTAGTATCATCTGCAAAGCAGTATCCAAAGAAACAAAAAGCCTAAAGAAATGCTTCTGAAGAGGTTGTTATTGAATTTGGTGATTTCTCCAAATAATAGGTGTTCCTTAAAAAATTTATTAAAGAATACTTGAGTGTTAAACAATTTCTTTTTAAGAGAGAGTCTACCTTGTTACTTACACCTTTAAAAATGTATTTGTTGCGAAGAGAAGATTGACTTAATGAAGATTTGTTATATCCAGCTGCTTTTGAAATTGCTAAGAAAGAATAATTGAATTACTGGTGTGGATACAGAAAAGTTGAGTATTAATGAGAAATAGCCATTTCTCACTTTTATGAATGCTTTAAGCTGCAACTAGCAGGAAACCCAACTCGCAGTAGTTTAAATAAATAAGAATTTCCTTTTCCCAGGTAAGAAGGAGTTTGAAAGTGGACGATTACATGTTAGCTGCTCAAAAATACCACCAAGGACCCAAGTTCTTTCTGTCTTTCTGCTATTTCATCCTTAGTATGTTGGCTTTTCTTTTACACATGTTACTCTCTGATTACAAGATGTCTGCTTTAGCTTTGGAGATCACATTTGCAGTTAAAGCAGAAAGAAATGGGGGTTGGGTAGCAACAGCTTCATCTATCCTCTGTTGTTAGGGTCCTAGACTATTTAGGTTGCAATAGCAAGATAAAATATAGTTGGTGGCCTAAACAACAGTTATATTCTCACAGTTCTGGAGGCAGGGAAGTTCAAGATCAAGGGGCCAGGGAATTTGGTGTCTGGTGAAAAGTCTCTTCCTGGCTGTTTGCTGAAAGACTTACCTTCAGCTTCAGGTTCAGAGGATTCATCAGCAAAATAACCACTCCACACTTTAATAAGCAAGAAATAAGGAAATTTATTATATTAGTAGTAAGTTACAATATAAGGACAAGCAATATATATATATATTTAGAGAGAGAGAGAGAGAGACAGAGACAGAGACAGAGACAGAAGTAAATGTACATACATCACCAATTTGGGAGAACTTACATCACCAAGTTGGAAGAACAAGCAATACATATATAGATAGAAATAAAAGCACATACATCACCAATTGGGGAAACACCTACATCCAGACCCAAGCAACACTGGGAAGTCCCTGGAACAGCAAACTGGAGTCCCATTTGGGAAGGTTCTGGGCAGTGCATCCACTCCACAGGTGCACTTCAGTGTGCAGCCCAAAGGAGTCCTGCTGTTAACGCCAAGCAGCAAGCTGATAACCATCAGCTTACATGCAAATATGCAACTCTGGCTATCATCATAAATACTTTGATACTTTAGTCATGAGTTTCAGAATGTTTGCTGATCTCTGGGAACTGGCCAGGTTTCCTAGGTCCAGGAAGCTTCATGACTTACTCCCTTCTTTATCTGTTGATTCTCAAGACCTACTTTCGCTGTTTCTGCTGATCTGAACATAGTCCAGCAATTTGGTATGTAGCTTCTTTCAGGGTCTTTGTCAAAGGCTTATTGTTATCTCTGAAGCCTGAACAAGACTATTAAGTTTCCCAACACTGGCTTATAGACAATCACTTTCTCGCCGTGTTCATATGGTCTTTCCTTGGGAGAAAAAGCGAAATGTCTGTCTCTTCCTCTTCTTATACCGGCATTAATCCTACCATGAAGGCCCCACCCTCATGACCTAATCTAAGCCTAATTATCTCCCAAAGACCCCACCTCCAAACACCATCACACTGGAAGCTAGGGCTTCAACAGATGAGTTTGGAGAGGATACAAACATCCATCCCATAACAGTAACGAAGGCAAAAGCTTACCCAGGAACACTCAGTAGAGTGTTCAGACTCTCTGAAGACAAAAGCTTACCAGGAACACTCAGACTAAGCCCTCTACTTAGTCTCATTGGTAAGAACTGGTTCACATGACCTCTTAGTACAAGGGCAGGGAAGGTGAAAGTTTAATGAGACACATTTTTGCCCTAAACAGTATTAGGGATAGCCTGTCAAGTAAGTAAAAGGAAACAGATATTGGGTAGGTAACTACAAGTGTCTGCTATACATGCTTAACTCAGCATAGTTTGCAAAAGTTCTAGGACTTCCTTTAGTTCTAATGAAAGTGATGCTAATTTCAAGTTAAGTTTATAATATTTTTCTGAACAAAATTCAATACTATTCAGCAACATTTGATAAAGTCTTACAATTTCTAGCTACTTTATCAAGTAATTTTACTTAATTGTCACAACAACTCCATGAGGTAGGAATTAGCATCCCTGTAACTCTAGTCTCTGAAAGAGTATTAGGTCACACATTCTACTCTGACATAAACAGCAGAAAATAAACCAAGGCCAAATTCCACCCAAAGCCAGAACTCCTATCTTCCTCACAGTCAACATGCTGTTCAACATCTGTTGTACTTTTCTGTATTTCTCAGAGACTGAGGAAAGTCATTTCTTCAATTCTTAGTCTTACATGGAATAGATGGACAAAAGAAGTAGGAAGAGAAGCAAGTTTAGCAAACTGGAATCAAAGAAAATATTAAGGAAAAATTAGGTTATGATTTTTTTCTAAAATATACCTAAGATAAAAGTGATAAAGTTTCAATTTTCTGAAGCTCATTTATCCAGGCTTAATTAAGATTCAGCCCCTTCTTCCTCTGTGGTCTTAGATAAGTTACTCAACCTTTCAGAGCTGCATTTTCTTCTCTGTAAAATTTTTAATTTTCATGTTAATACTTAGTTCTTATAATTATTGAAGAACTAAATAAATCAAGGTTATTACACATCTGACATCATGCCTGGCAATCAATACACAGTAATGTGTTTTTTCCTCATTTTCCTTAAAAGAATCAATTTTAGTTATCTGGGAAGTTCATCCTTATGTAGCAACTTATTTTACTAAAATGCCACATGAGCAAGGTACTCTTGGTGTTAATAGAAATATTTATATAAAACTGCTTATTAAGCCCAAAGTCCAAGGTGATGAGGTGATTTGGTCCATTTTATCATGCTTGCCTAAACCTATTGGAAAGTTGACTGCATGTGAAAAACTGCACAAGCGATAACTTTGGCCTTATATATCAAAAATCACTGTACCTCTGGTTTCTCTTTATATTTTTATTAGCTAAGTCTTGCATCTTTCATGCTATAAGTGTGGAGGCTCACTAATGGAAATGGTTGCTATCATATATATTTACAATTGTATTATGGGAAGAAAGAGTGAGGAGAAGTGGCAATTTGGAGGTGAAAATGTCCAAGGTTGGGTCCCATTGTAGGGAGCTCTGGATGCCTTGAAGATTCTACACAATTGAGGAAGAAAGCGACCCAAATAGCGAAAGAAGATGTAAATGGAGGGGAGGTGAAAGTGTGGAAAACATCAACAGAATGTTGGGGAATTTATTGGACAAAACTCCTCCTACATCACTATGTCAAAGATCCATTTTGTTAATTCCCTTTAATTGCAACTTGTCACTTCAGGTATTTATTTGTCCTCATTCAAATCTATTCATATTTCCTAGAACCTCTCATGGTGTGTTTAAGCTTTTGATAGATGCTAAAAGAAAAAAGATGTTCTGCCAATTTGGGAAAGTTATTTTATTCCTCATGCCTCAAAGTTACAACTGCACCAATAAGAGCACAACTTAAATTCGCTTTATATATTCTCATTAATTTAAAAACATTGTAGCTACCTCACTACTGTGTGTGGAAGTGGTGGTATAGGGTGTATGTGTGTACGTATGTGTATGATTGAGAAAAAGAACAAATCAGGGACAGTGAAACTACATCACCTCATCAATTACCAGCATAAATGTTCAACAGTCCAGTGGGATTTGTAATGGTGTTTTGAAGTTAAATTAAGTAATTCATTTTAAAGAGAGACTTTATTCACCCAGTGATTTCTTTGTAAACATGAGATTCATTATTTTATTAGTGTTGGCCAGGTTTACAGTTCTCTAGAGTGTGGGTTGGCAAACTATGGTTTCCTTCCATATCTGAAAAAATACCTTTTTTTGGTAAATAAAGTTTTACTGGAACACAGCCATACCCATTGTTATATATTATCTGTGGCTGCTTTTACACTACAATGGCAGAGTTGAGTAGTTGCAATAAAAAAATGTATGGCTCAAAATGAAAATATTTACTATCTGACCCTTCACAGAATAAGGCTACTGACCCTTTCTCTTGACAGGATGTCAGTCAAATTTAATATAGAAGCTAAAGAGGTGATACCTTGGAATATGGAATAAAATATTGACAGTTCAATTTCTACTTATCTTTTCCCTCCAAACAAATGAAAAATTACACTTTACAATCATTTAATTCATGGGTTGACCAGGATACCCCTGCTTGTCCATGGATAAGGTGGTCGCATTTATGGAATGTGGATAAGGTATCTTAAGGAAAAATATTCCACATATGGAATCTTCTTCCACAATCCAGCACCCTTCCTCACTTTTTCACATCCAACCCAGGATGACATGGTACATTTTATATGTAACTAATTAACTAGATTTTAAAATCATATTATCTATCCAAATTGACCCTTATGAAATGGACACTTTAAAAGATTCATGCAGAACAGGGAGATCAATATGGTGGAGTAAGAGAAAATGGAACTCACCTTCCCCTTATGAACATATCAAAAATACATCCACCTGTAGAAAAATTCCCATGGACAATTAACTAGAAACTAGCAGGATACTTGCACAACCAATGCTGAAAGAAAAATACACACATAATCAGGGAAGCAAAGTGATTGGGTTGGGATCTGTACCCCTGGGAGGAAACTAAGAGGACAAAGAAGATTACACAGGTGGACATATACCCTGGGGAATAAGTGGGTTGAGCCACAGACTTGGTGTACCAGTCCTGGGGTCTTTCAAGTAGGAGACAAACCCCCTTGGCTGTTTGAAGAACTAGTCGGAGGGATAGAAAGGCTGGAGAAGCTTAGATTCCCATCATGAGGAATGTATGGGTGCTGGCTTGCCCCCAGGAAGGGCAGAGAGAGGTCTGCCTTAGTGGTTGCACCTCATGGCACTCCCCAGGCCAACCAAGCAAACATCCCAGCCCTGCTCACTCCATGACACAGCTTGGCACTGGATCTAGGGTGGCAGGACCAGTCAAAAGACTTGACCTTGAGATGCAGAACTAACCAAGTCAACTGGGTGGTAGTGCTTACTCAAACAGTACTTCAGACCACACTGCCAGAATTCTCACAACTGCCTCACTGCACTCCGACCCTAAGCCAAAAAACTGTCCAGATCCACTCACTCCACACCACAACACAGTGTGAGATCTGAGATAGTCACAACCAGGGAAAAGACACAACTGTGGGTTGCCGCTGACAGGAGCAGCAGATGCCTGCACAGACATAGCATCAAACCTCTGTAAGCACATGAGCCCCACTTGAGTCAGCATGCCCCACCTTTGGGGCAAAGATCCCAGAAGGGACAGAAGGAAAAACACATTTGGAGAGAACAGAACCAGCTCATGCCTGACCCTCAGGGTTTCCACTCCAGCAATGTAGGAGCAAACACTGACCCTGACAGAGCAGTGATGGACACTGAACCGAGAGGAAGTCTCACCTCACTCCCTGCAAAGGCTCTAGCTTCTCCATCACCAGCCTCATCCAGTACCAAGGTGACACAGCCAGCACACTCTAAATAAAGAGATGACTGGCATCCACATCAAGTCCAACTCTCCCACTAAAGACATTGGGCACAAGAAAATTGCATAAGGATGTTCCCACATAAGAATACCACTCATAATCACGAGAGGTAACAGCCCAGTCTGTGGCAGGTGGGACAGAATGTGACCTACACAGATTGTCTATGCCACAGATCTGTGTGCCCCAGCCTGAGACAGGTGTACACAAGTGCACATGGGGCCTGAGTGCTGGAACATGGGGTTTGGAGAGCAGACCTGAGGAGGGGACTGTAGTTGACTGTGAGGAGACAGCCTGAGGGGACGGGAGTGGGGAGCTCCCCAACCAGGAAAGCTTGTGGAGGAAGCCTGGATTGCCACAGAAGTGAAGCATCATTGTTGAGTGATACACAAAAAACAGAGCTGCCGTTGCAGCCTCTCTCCTCAAACACTGGTCCCTGCTTCCACTGGCACTCAGGAGGGCTACCACTGGAGCCGACTCGAGTGCCCCTGCCATTGCCTACTCTTACCGCCCCCCACCTGGGTGATCCGCTTACCCCAAGCACTACCTGATGGGCTCTCGCATTCCAATTGCTACCCCAGCACCCTCCCACCTGGGTGGCGCAATTGTCCTGATAACCACCTCGGCTCCTTCCTGCCTGATGGGCTTGTATGCTCTGGCAACCTCTGGAACAGACTCAGGTGAGAGGAACAGGCAGAAGTGGGGCTGAAACCACAGCTGAGCCTCAGGGGCCCTGTGACTAAGGAAAAAGAGCTGAAACCTCTCCTCACAGCTGTGCAAATTGGGGAGTTACACCTCCGCTGACAACTTCTTAAATTCAGCAACTGCAAAACATATGAAAGGACAACAAGTGCTCTTGCAATTGGGATGGGTCTGGCTTTAGCAGCTGTGGAGTTTGTGGGCTTGTACACACTGGGGTTGGGCCAGGCCAGAGTATGAGCTGCCTCCATAGCTCCCATAGTGGGTTCAAGTGCACAACTACTGCAGTCCTGGGACCTGACCTCAGTGAATCTGTACCAAGGGCCTGGTGGACCAATGCCTGAGAGTCACCAGGGCTAATTGCCTGCATACCCATAGTTAAGGTGGGAACGAGAGCATTGCCAACAACAGTGAACTTTGTGAGCCCACACAATGGGTAAAAGGGGACACAACAGAGTACATTCACAGGTGCACATATCCTGAGGAGGACTACTCAGTGGCTTCTCTCCCAGGAGGAGTGCTCCTATCCTGCCAACCTTACACCACTAAGCAACAGATCTCAGAGCCTCTACTGCAACAACTCAAGAGTAGGCCCTGTCCCTAACAGGACAGTTACAACTACAGAGCAAAGCGGAATCCCTGTTCAAGAGCTAAGGCAGGATCTGTTCACCACAACAACAATCAAGCCCCCTATTGGGGAGAGTATGTGCTCTAGAGTGGGAGCTCGCACCTCTCCCTTCTTTAATCAAAGAATAAAACTTTCTTTTGCTCCTGAACCAAACACCTTCTCATTCTATTGGCTCCAGTGAACAAGGCAGGAGGACATTTGTTGTGGCCCAACTCGAAAAACTCTGCAAAGGTGACTAGAACAAGGAGCTCTTAGAGCTGGAAGATTGAGTACTCTTTCTTTCTGTCCTACAAAACCAGCAGGAAGGTGAAGGAAGTGAAGCTTCCAAAATTCAAGTAATTTGACCAAGGACACCCAGGTCAGAAGTGGACAAACCAGATTTGATGCCACCAAGTCAAGAACCCTTTTATGATACCAGTACATAATTCAGTGGCTTTAAGAATACTCAAGAGAGAGACCTTCAAGGTGGCAGAAGAGTAAGACGTGGAGATGACCTTCCTCCCCACATATACAACAGAAATATTTCTACATGTGAAACAACTCCTACAGAACACATACTGAACGCAAGTAGAAGACCTCACACTTCCCAAAAGGCAAGAAACTCCTCATGTACCTGGGTAGGACAAAAGAAAAAAGAAAAAACATAGAAAAAAGAATAGGGACAAAGGAAAAAAGAAAAAGCAGAGACAAAAGAATAGGGACGGGACCTGCACCACTGGGAAGGATCTGTGAAGGACAAAAAGTTTCCACACATTAGGAAGCCACTTCACTGGCAGAGATGGGGGGCGGCAGGGGGGAAGCTTCAGAGCCATGGAGGAGAGTGCAGTAACAAGGGTACAGAGGGCTAAGCAGAAAGATTCCTGCAGAGAGGATTGGTACCGACCAGCACTCACCAGCCTGAGAGGCTTCTCTGCTCACTCACCAGCTGGGACGGTTTGGGGCTGGGAGCTGGGGCTCAGGCTTCAGAGGTCAGATCCCAGGGAGAGGACTGGGGTTGGCTGCGTGAACACAGCCTGGAGGTGGCTAGTGTGCCACAGCTAGCCAGGAGGGAGTCGGGGAAAATATCTGGACCTGCCTAAGAGGCAAGACACAATTGTTTTGGGGTGTGTGAGGAGACGGGATTCAGAGCACTGCCTAAACAAGCTACAGAGACAGCCATGAGCTGGGGCTATCAGCGTGGACACAAGAGATGGGCATGAAATGCTAAGGCTGCTGCTGCAGCCACCAAGAAGCCTGTGTACAAGCACAGGTCACTATCCACACCTCCCCTCCCAGGAGTTTGTGCAGCCTGCCACTGCCAGGGTCCCAAGATCCAGGGACAAATTCTCCAGGAGAACACAGGGCGAGCATCAGACTGTTGCAATGACACACCGGCCTCTGCCATCCCAGGCTCACCCCACATTATGTACCCCTCCCTCCCCCAGCCTGAGTGAGCCAGAGCTCCCTAATCAGCTGCTTCTTTAACCTCCTGCTGTTTGAGCAAAGAACAGATGCCCTCAGGCGACCTACAGGCACAGGTGGGGCTAAATCCAGAGCTGAACCCCAGGAGCTGTGTGAACAAAGAAGAGAAAGGGAAATCTCCCCCAGCAGCCTCAGGAGCAGTGGATTAAAGCTCCACAATCAACTTGATATACCCTGCATCTGTGGAATACCTGAATACACACTGAATCATCCCAAAATTGAGGTGGTGGACTTTGGGAGCAATGATATATGTATTTTTTTCATTTTTGTCTTTTGTGAGTGTATTTGTGTATGCTTCTTTGTGTGATTTTGTCTGTATAGCTTTGCTTTTACCAATTGTTTAGGGTTCTGTCTGTCTGTTTTTGTGTTTGCTTGTTTGTTTGTTTTTTAGTATAGATTTTAGCACTTGTTATCATTGGTGGATTTGTTTTTTGGTTTGGTTGCTGTCTTCTTTCTTTCTTCCTTTTTTTTTCTTTTTTTCTTACTTTAAAATTTTTTTTATTTTTCATAATCATTTTTATTTTAATAACTTTATTTTATTTTTTCTTTCTTTATTTTTTTTCCTCCCTTTTCTTCTGAGCCGTGTGGCTGACAGAGTCTTGGTGCTCCGGCTGGGTGTCAGGCCTGTGCCACTGAGGAGAGAGAGCCGAGTTCAGTATATTAGTCTACCAGAAAACTCCCATCTCCACGTAATATCAAGCGGCAAAAACTCTCCCTAAGATCTCCATCTGAACGCTAAGACCCAGCTCCACTCAATGACCAGAATGTTACAGCACTGGACACCCAATGCCAAACAACTAGAAAGACAGGAACACAACCCCATCTATTAGAATAGAGGGGCCTAAAATCATAATAAGGTCACAGACACCTGAAAACACATCACCGTATGCAGTCCCACCCATCAGAAAGACAAGATCCAGCTTCATCCATCAGAACACAGACACTAGTCTACTCCACCAGGAAGCCTACTTAACCCACTGAACAAAACCTAGCTACTGGGGGCAGACACCAAAAACAACAGGAAATACAAACCTGCAGCCTGTGAAAAAGAGACCCCAAACACAGTAAGTTATGCAAAAGCGGAAGACAGAGAAACACACAGAAGATGAATGAGCAAGGTAAAAACCCACCAGAGCAAAGAAAAATGAAGAGGAAATAAGCAGTCTACCTGAAAAAGAATTCAGAGTAATGATAGTAAAGATGATCCAAAATCATGCAAATAGAATGAAGAAAATCCCACCAGACCAAACAAATGAAGAGGAAATAAGCAGTCTACCTGAAAAAGAATTCAGAGTAATGATAGTAAAGATGATCCAAAATCATGCAAATAGAATGAAGAAAATACAGAAAAAGTCTAACAAGGACCTAGAAGAACTAAAGAGCAAACAAACAATGATGAACAACACAGTAAATGAAATTTAAAATTCTCTAGAAGGAATCAATAGCAGATAACTGAGGCAGAGGAATGAATAAGTGACCTGGAATATAAAAGAGTGAAAATAACTACTGCAGAGAAGAATAAAGAAAAAGGAATGAAAGAATTAATGACAGCCTTAGCAACCTATGAGACAACATTAAACATGCCAACATTCTAATTATAGGGGTCCCAGAAGAAGAAGAGAAAAAGAAACGGACTGAGAAAATATTTGAAGAGATTATAGTTGAAAACTTCTGTAATATGGGAAAGGAAATAGTCAATCAAGTCCAGGAAGCTCACAGAGTCCCATACAGGATAAACCCAAGGAGAAACACGCCAAGACACATACTAATCAAACTATCAAAAATTAAATACAAAGACAAAACATTAAAAGCAGGAAGGGAAAAACAACAAATAACATACTAGGAAATCCCCATAAGGTTAACAGATCTTTCAGCTGAAACTCTGCAAGCCAGAAGGGAGTGACAGGACATATTTAAAGTGATGAAAGGAAAAAACCTACAACCAAGATTACTCTACCCAGCAAGGATCTCATTCAGATTTGATGGAGAAATTAAAATGTTTACAAAAAAGCAAAAGCTAAGAGAATTCAGCACCACCAAACCAGCTTTACAAAAAATGCTAAAGGAACTTCTCTAGGCAGGAAACACAAGAGAAGGAAAAGACCTACAATAACAAACCTAAAACAATTAAGAAAATGGTAATAGAAACATACATATCGATAATTACCTTAAACATAAATGGATTAAATGCTACAACCAAAAGACATAGACTGACTGAATGGATACAAAACAAAACCCATATATATGCTGTCTACAAGAGACCCACTTCAGACCTAGGAACACATACAGACTGAAAATGAGGGAATGGAAAATGATATTCCATGCAAATGGAAATCAAAAAAACCTGCAGTACTAATTCTCATATCAGACAAAATAGACTTTAAAATAAAGACTATTACAAGAGACAAAAAAGGACACTATGTAATAATCAAGGGATCAATTCAAGGGGAAGATATAACAATTTTAAATATTGATGCATCCAACATCAGAGCACCTCACTACATAAGGCAAATACTAACAGCCATAAAAGGAGAAATGGACAGTAACACAAATATAGTAGGGAACTTTAACATCCCATTTTCACCAATGGACAGATCATCCAAAATTAAAATAAATAAGGAAACACAAGCTTCAAATGATATATTAAACAATATTGACTTAATTGATATTTATAGGACATTCATTCTAAAAACAGCAGATTAAACGTTCTTCTCAAGGCCTCATGGAATATTCTCCAGGAGAGATATGTTGGGTCACAAATCAAGCCTTGGTAAATTTAAGAAAATTCAAATTGTATCAAGTATCTTTTCTGACCACAACACTATGAGACTAGATATCAATTACAGGAAAAAATCTGTAAAAAATAAAAACACATGGAGGTTAAACAATGCACTACTAAATAACCAAGAGATCACTGAAGAAATGAAAGAAGAAATAAAAAAGAAACCTAGAAACAAAAGACAATGCAAACACGACGACTCAAAATCTATGGAATGCAGCAAAAGCAGTTTAAATAGAGAAGTTTATAGCAATACAGTCCTACCTAAAGAAACAAAACATATCAAATAAACAACCTAACCTTACACCTAAAGCAATTATAGAAAGAAGAACAACAACAACAAAACAAAACACACCAAAGAGAGCAAAAGGGAAGAAATCATAAAAATCAGTTCAGAAAAAAATGAAAAAGGAATGAAGAACCAATAACAAAGCTCAATAAAACTAAAAGCTGGTTTTTGAGAAAATAAACAAAATTGATAAACCATTAGCCAGATTCATCATGAAAAAAAGGGGGAAGACGCAAATCAATAGAATTAGAAATGAAAGAGAAGAAGTAACAAGTGACACTGCAGAAAGTTAAAGGATCATGAAAGATTACTGAAAGCAACTATATGCCCAAAAAATGGACAACCGGGAAGAAACGGACAAAATCATAGAAAGGCTCAACCTTCTGAGAGTGACCAAGGAAGAAATAGAAAATATAAACAGACCAATCACAAGCACTGAAATTGAGACTGTCATTAAAAATCTATGAACAAACAAAAGCTCAGGGCCAGATGGCTTCACAGGCGAATTCTATCAAACACTTAGAGAAGAGCTAACACCTACCCTTCTCAAACCTTCCAAAATATAGCAGAGGGAGGAACATTCCCAAACTTATTATTCGAAGCCACCATCACCCTGATACCAAAACCAGAAAAAGATATCACAAAAAAAGAAAACTAAAGTCCAATATCCTTGATGAACATAGATTCAAATATCCGCAACAAAATATTAGCAAACAGAAACCAACAGCACATTAAAAGGATCATACACCATGATCAAGTGGGGTTTATCCCAGAAATGCAAGGATTCTTCAATAAACGCAAATCAATCAATGTGATATGCAATATTAACAAATTGAAGTATAAAAATCATATGATCATCTCAATAGATGCAGAAAAAACTTTCAACAGGCATTTATGATAAAAACTCTCCAGAAATTAGGCATAGAGGGAACTTACCTCAACATAATAAAGGCAATATATGAGAAACTTACAGGCAACATCATCTTCAATGGTGAAAAACTGAAACCACTTCCACTAAGATGAGGAACAAGACAAGGTTGCCCACTCTCACCACTATTATTCAACATAGTTTTGGAAGTTTTAGCCACAGAAATCAGAGAATAAAAAGAAATAAAAGAAATCCAAATTGGAAAAGAAGAAGTAAAGTTTTCACTATTTGCAGATGACATGATACTATACATAGAGAATCCTAAAGATGCTACCAGAAAACTACTAGAAATAATCAATGAATTTGGTAAAGTAGCAGGATACAAAATTAATGCACAGAAATCTCTTGCATTCCTATATACTAAGGATGAAAAATATGAAAGAGAAATTAAGGAAGCACTCCCTTTTACCATTGCAACAAAAAGAATAAAATACTTAGGAATAAACCTACTTAAGGAGACAAAAGACTTGTATGGAGAAAACTATACGACACTGATGAAAAAATTAAAGACAATACAAACAGATGGAGAGGTATACCATGTTCTTGGATTGGAAGAATCAACATTGTGAAAATGACTATACTAGCCAAAGCAATCTATATATTCAGTGAATCCTTGTCAAACTACCAATGGCATTTTTCACAGAACTAGAACAAAAAATTTCACTATTTGTATGGAAACACAAAAGACCCTGAATAGCCAAAGCAATCTTCAGAAAGGAAAGCAGAGCTGGAGGAATCAGTCTCCTTGACTTCAGTTTATACTACAAAGTTACATTAATCAAGACAGTATGGTACTGGCACAAAAGCAGAAATATAGTTCAATGGAACAGGATAGAAATCCCAGAGATAAACCCATGCACATATGGGCTCCTTATCTTTGATAAAGGAGGCAAGGATATGCAATGGAGAAAAGACAGCTTCTTCAATAACTGGTGCTGGTAAAACTGGACAGGTACATGTAAAAGTATGAAATTAGAACACTCCCTAACACCATACACAAAAATAAACTCAAAATGGATTAAAGACCTAAATGTAAGGCCAGACACTATAAAACTCTTAGAGGAAAACATAGGCAGAACGTTCTATGACATAAATCACAGCAAGATCCTTTTTGACCCACCTCCTACAAAAATGGAAATAAAAAGAAAAATAAACAAATGGGACCTAATGAAACTTAAAAGCTTTTTTACAGCAAAAGAAACCATAAACAAGACCAAAAGACAACCATCAGAATGGGAGGAAATTTTTGCAAATGAAGCAACTGACAAAGGATTAATCTCCAAAATTTACAAGCAGCTCATGCACCTCAATTTCAAAAAAAAAAACAACACAATCCAGAAATGGGCAGAAGACCAAAATGGACATTTCTCTACAGAAGATATGCAGATTGTCACACACATGGAAGAATGCTCAACATCATTAATCAGTAGAAAAATGCAAATCAAAAGTACAATGAGGTATCACCTCATACCAATCACAATGGCCATCATCAAAAAATCTTCAAACATAAATGCTGGAGAGGGTGTGGAGAAAAGGGAACCCTCTTGTACTGTTGGTGGGAATGTAAATTGATACAGCCACTATGGAGAACAGTATGGGAGTTCCTTAAAAGAGTAAAAATAGAACTACCATATGACCCAGCAATCCCACTACTGGCCATATACCCTGAGAAAACCATAATTCAAAAAGAGTCATGTACCACAATGTTCATTGCAGCTCTATTTACAATAGCCAGGACATGGTAGCATCCTAAGTGTCCAGTGACAGATAAATGGATAAAGAAGATGTGGCACATATATGCAATGGAATATTACTCAGCCATAGAAGGAAATGAAATTGAGTTATTTGTAGGGAGGTGGATGGACCTAGAGTCTGTCATACAGAGTGAAGTTAGTCAGAAAGAGAAAAACAAATACCATATGCTAACATATATATATGGAATCCAAAATAAATGGTTATGATAAACCTAGGGACAGGACAGGAAAAAGACATAGACCTAGAGAATGTACTTGAGGACATGGGCAGGGGGAAGGGTAAACTGGGACGAAGTGAGAGATTGGCATGGACATATATATACTACCAAATGTAAAAGTGATAGCTAGTGGGAAGCAGTCGCATAGCACAGGGAGATCAGCTTGGTGCTTTGTGACACCCTAGATGGGTAGGATAGGGAGGGTGGGAGGGAGACACAAGAGGGAGGCAATATGGGGATATATGTATATGTATAGCTGATTCACTTTGTTATAAAGCAGAAACTAACACACCATTGTAAAGAAATTACACTCCCATAAAGATGTTTAAAAAGAAATCCCCCTCTTCAGGGGATAATGAAACAAGCTTCTGGACCAATCTTACCCACCAGTGGGAAGGCACCAGAAGCAGGAGTAACTACATGCCTCAGCCTGCAGAAAGGAGACCACAAATATAGTAAGGTAGACAAAATGAGACAACAAAAAAATATGTTGCAGACAAAGGAGCAAAATAAAAACCTACAAGAACAACTAAATGAAGAGCAGATAGGCAATCTACCCAAAAAATAATTCAGAGAAATGATAGTAAGGATGATCCAAGATCTAAAAAAAAAAAA
>NC_041225.1:342998-343230 GCF_002837175.3 Physeter macrocephalus | reverse complement strand
TTAAACAATGCACTACTAAATAACCAAGAGATCACTGAAGAAATGAAAGAAGAAATAAAAAAGAAACCTAGAAACAAAAGACAATGCAAACACGACGACTCAAAATCTATGGAATGCAGCAAAAGCAGTTTAAATAGAGAAGTTTATAGCAATACAGTCCTACCTAAAGAAACAAAACATATCAAATAAACAACCTAACCTTACACCTAAAGCAATTATAGAAAGAAGAACA
>NC_041225.1:299272-342973 GCF_002837175.3 Physeter macrocephalus | reverse complement strand
ATACAAGAAATGTTTAACAAAAGCCTAGAAGAACTAAAGAACAAACAAACAGAGATGAAAAACACAGTAACAAAAATGAAAAATGCACTAGAAGGAATTATTTGCAGAATAACTGTGGCAGAAGAATGGATGAGTGACCTGAAAGACAGAATGGTGGAAAAATCTCACATGGAACCGAATAAGGAAAAAAGAATTAAGGAAATGAGGACAGTCTCAGAGAGCTCTGGGACAACACTAAATGCACCAACATTTGAATTGTAGGAGTCCCAGAAGAAGAAGAAAAAGAGAAAGGGCCTGAGAAAAAATCTGAAAAGATTATAGTCAAAAACTTTCCTAACATGGAAAAGGAAATTGATGCCCAAGTCCAGGAAGTGCAGAGAGTCTCATACAGGATAAAGCAAAGGAGGAATACACTGAGACACATATTAGTCAAACCAACAAAAATTAAATACAAAGAAAAAGTATTAAAAGCAACAAGGGAAAAGCAACAAATAACATACAAGGGAAACCTCATAAGATTAACAGCTGATTTTTCAGCATAAACTTTGCAGTCCAGAAGGGAGTGGTAAGGTATATTTAAGTGATGAAAGGGAAAAACCGACAACCAATACTCTACCCAGCAAGGCTCTCACTCAGATTCAATGGAGAAATCAAAAGCTTTACAGACAAGTAAAGGTTAAGAGAATTCAGCACCACCAAACAAGCTTTACAGCCAATACTAAAGGAACTTCTCTCAGCAGGAAACACAAAAGTAGAGAAAAAAAAAAGTAAGAGAAGAAAAAAGACCTAAAAAATAAACCAAAAACACTTAAGAAAATGGCAATAGGAACATACATATTGATAATTAATTTAAATGCAAATGGATGAAAGGCACCAACCAAAAGACACAGACTGGCTGAATGGATACAAAACACAACCCATATTTATGCTGTCTACAAGAGATCCACTTTAGACTTAGGGAAACATACAGACTGAAAGTGAGGGGATGGAAAAAGATGTTCCATGCAAATGGAAATCAAAAGAAACCTGTAGTATCGATACTCATGTCAGACAAAAAAGACTTTAAAATAAAGACAGTCACAAGAGACAAGGAAGGACACTGCATAATGATCAAGGGATCAATCCAAAAAGAATATATAACAATTGTAAATATTTTACATAAGGTAAATGCTAACAACCATAAAGCGGGAAATCGACAGTAAAACAGTAATACTGGGGGACTTTAACACTCCACTTACACCAATGGATAGATCATCCAGACAGAAAATTAATAAGGAAACACAAGCCTTAAGTGACACATTAGACCAGGTAGACCTAATTGATATCTATAGCACATTCCATCCAAAAGCAGTAGAATACATTTTCTTCTCAAGTGCATATGGAACATTCTCTAGGATAGATCACACCTTGGGTCACAAATCAATCCTTCGTAAATTCCAGAAATTGAAAATCATATCAAGCATCTTTTCCAACCATAGCACTATAAGATTAGAAATCAATTACAAGAAAAATCTGTAAAAAACACAAACACATGGAGACTAAACAATATGTTACTAAATAACCAATGGATCGCTGAAGAAATCAAAGAAGAAATTTTAAAAATACATAGAGACAAATGACAATGAAAACACAAGGATCCATACCTATGGGACACAGCAAAAGCAGTTCTAAGAAGGAAGTTTATAGCAATGCAATCGTACCTCAAGAAACCAGAAAAATCTCAAATAAACAACCTAACCTTACACCTAAAGAAACTAGAGAAAGGAGACAAACAGAACCCAAATTTAGTCAAATGAAAGAAATCATAAAAATTAGAGCAGAAATAAATGAAATGGAATCGAAGAAAACAAAAACAAAGATCGATGAAACTAAAAGCTGGTTCTTTCAGATAAACAAAATTGATAAAACTTTAGCAAGACTCATCAAGAAAAAAAAAAGGAGAGGACTCAAATCAATAAAACTAGAAGTGAAAGAGAAGTTACAACTGATGCTGCAGAAATATAAAGTACCATAGAAGACCACTGCAAACAAGTATACACCAACAAAATGGACAACCTAGAAAAAATGAACAAATTCTTAGAAAGGTAAAACCTTCCAAGACTGAACCAGGAAGAAATAGAAAATATGAACAGACCAATCACAAGTACTGAAATTTAAACTGTGATTTAAAAACTCCCAACAGGAGCAACAACAACAACAAAAAAACGATCCTAATAAAAATACAATTAACCGAGAAGTTTAACACCTGATAAAGAAATAAGTAATAAATATTGGGCTTTAAGAAAGTGAAGATAGCTTTATGTAAATGGTATAAGAACAGGTGGGATACACACTAATATATATAAAATAGATAACTAAGAAGGATCTACTCTATAACACAGGGATCTCATTACAATACACTGTAATGACCTATGTGGGAAAAGAATCTAAAAAAGAGTGCATATATGTATATGTATATGTATAACTGAGTCTCTTTGCTGTAAACAGAAACTAACACAACTTTATAAATCAACTATACTCCAATAAAAATGTAAATAAAAACCCCTTGCAAACAAAAGTCCAGAACCAGATGGCTTCACTGGCAAATTCTATCAAACATTGAGGGAAGAGTTAACACTTAGCCTTCTGAAAGTCTTCAAAAGAAATTGTAGAGTGAGGAACACACTAAAGTTCATTCTACAAGGCCACTATCACCCTTATATTAAAACCAAAGATATCAGAAAAAAGGAAAATTACAGGCCAATATCACTGATGAACATAGATACAAAAGTCCTCAACGAAATATTAGCAAACAGATTCAACAAAACATTATATGGATCATACACCATGATCAAGTGGGATTTATCCCAGGGATGCAAGGATTTTTAATATATGCAAATAAATCAATGTGATATACTACATCAACAAATTGAAGAATAAAAATCATATGATCATCTCAATAGATGCAGAAAAAGCTTTTGACAAAATTCAACACCCATTTATGATACAAATTCTCCAGAAAGTGGGCACAGAAGGAACCTACTTCAACATAATAAAAGCCATATACAACAACCCCACAGCCAACATCATTCTCAGTGGTGAAAAACTGAAAACATTTCCTCTAAGATCAGGAACAAGACAAGGATATCCACACTAACCACTTTTATTCAACATAATTTTGGAAGTCCTATCTATGGTAATCAGAGAAGAAAAAGAAATAAAAAGAATCCAACTTGGAAAAGGAGAATTAAAAGTGTTACTGTTTGCAGACGACATGATGCTATACAGAGAAAACACTAAAGATGCCACCAGAAAACTACTGGAGCTATTCAATTAATTTGGTAAAGTTTCAGGATACAAAATTAATACACAGATATCTCTTGCATTCTTATACACTAACAACGAAAGGTCAGGAAAAGAAACCAAGGAAACAATCCCATTTACCATCACATCAAAAATAATAAAATGCCTAGGAATAAACCTAACTAATGAGGGAAAAGACTTGTCCTCAGAAAACTATAAGATACTACTGAAAGAAATAAAAGATGAGCAAAGAGATGGAGATATACCATGTTCTTGGACTGGAAGAATCAATATTGTCAAAATGACTATACTACCCAAAGCAATCTACAGACTCAATGCAATCCCTATCAAATTGCCAATGGCGTTTTTCACAGAATTAGAAAAAAATATTTTACAATTTGTACGGAGACACAAAGGCCTCAAATAGCCAAAGCTATCTTTTTCTTTATTCACAAGATTGCCTTTCTTTCTTTCTTTCTTTCTTTCTTTCTTTCTTTCTTTCTTTCTTTCTTTCTTTCTTTCTTTCTTTCTTTCTTTCTTTCTTTCTTTCTTTCTTTCTTTCTTTCTTTCTTTCTTTCTTTCTTTCTTTCTTTCTTTCTTTCTTTCTTTCTTTCTTTCTTTCTTTCTTTCTTTCTTTCTTTCTTTCTTTCTTTCTTTCTTTCTTTCTTTCTTTCTTTCTTTCTTTCTTTCTTTCTTTCTTTCTTTCTTTCTTTCTTTCTTTCTTTCTTTCTTTCTTTCTTTCTTTCTTTCTTTCTTTCTTTCTTTCTTTCTTTCTTTCTTTCTTTCTTTCTTTCTTTCTTTCTTTCTTTCTTTCTTTCTTTCTTTCTTTCTTTCTTTCTTTCTTTCTTTCTTTCTTTCTTTCTTTCTTTCTTTCAACACCTTTATTGTAGTATAATTGCTTTACAATGGTGTGTTAGTTTCTGCTTTATAACAAAGTGAATCAGCTATACATATACATATATCCCCATATCTCCTGCCTCTTGCATCTCCCTCACACCCTCCTTATCCCACCCCTGTAGATGGACACAAAGCATCAAGCTGATCTCCCTGTCCTATGCAGCTGCTTCCCACTAGCTATCTATTCTACATTTGATAGTGTTTATATGTCCATGCCACTCTCTCACTTCATCCCAGCTTACACTTCCCTCTCCCCGTGTCCTCAAGTCCATTCTCTACATCTGCACCCTTATTCCTGTCCTGCCCCTAGGTTCTTCACAACCTTTCTTTTTTTAAAAAATTCCATATATATGTGTTAGCATATGGTATTTTCTTTTCTCTTTCTGACATACTTCACTCTGTATGACAGATTCTATGTCCATCCACCTCACTACAAATAACTCAATTTCGTTTCTTTTTATGGCTGGGTAATATTCCATTATATATATGAGCCACATCTTCTTTATCCATTCATCTGTCAATGGACACTTAGGTTGCTTCCATGTCCCGGTTACTGTAAATAGTGCTGCAATGAACACTATGGTATATGTCTCTTTTTGAATTATGGTTTTCTAAGGGTATATGCCCAGTAGTGGGATTGCTGGGTCGTATGGTAGTTCTATTTTTAGTTTTTTAAGGAACCTTCATATTGTTCTCCATAGTGGCTGTATCAATTTACATTCCCACCAACAGTGCAAGAAGCTTCCCTTTTCTCCACACCCTCTCCAGGATTTATTGTTTGTAGATTTTTTGATGATGGCCATTCTGACTGATGTGAGGTGCTACCTCATTGTAGTTTTGATTTGCATTCTTCTAATGATTAGTGATGTTGAGCGTCCTTTCATGTGCTTGTTGTCAATCTGTATATCTTCTTTGGAGAAATGTCTATTTAGGTCTTCTGCCCATTTTTTTTTTGTGTGGTATAAGGGCCTCCCCCTGCTGCGGCCTCTCCCGTTGCGGAGCACAGGCTCTGGAGCGCAGGCCCAGCGGCCACGGCTCACGGGCCCAGCTTCTGCCCATTTTTTTTGTGTGTGGTATAAGGGCCTCCCCCTGCTGCGGCCTCTCCCGTTGCGGAGCACAGGCTCTGGAGCGCAGGCCCAGCGGCCACGGCTCACGGGCCCAGCAACTCTGCGGCACGTGGGATCCCCCCAGACCGGGGCGCGAACCCGGTTCCCCCGCATCGGCAGGCGGACGCGCAACCACTGCGCCACCAGGGAAGCCCTTCTGCCCATTTTTGAATTGGGTTGTTTGTTTTTTTGACATTGAGCTGCTTGTAAATTTTGGAGATTAATCCTTTGTCAGTTGCTTCATTTGAAAATATTTTCTACCATTTCGAGGGGTGTCTTTTCGTCTTGTTTATTTTTTCCTTTGCTGTGCAAAAGCTTTTACGTTTCACTAGGTCCCATTTGTTTATTTTTGTTTTTATTTCCATTTCTCTAGGACATGGCTCAGAAAGGATCTTGTTGTTATTTATGTCATAGAGTGTTCTTCCTATGTTTTCCTCTAAGAGTTTTATAGTGTCTGGCCTTACATTTAGGTTTTTAATTCCAAAGCAAACTTAAGAAAGAAAAATGGGGCTAGAGTAATCAGACTCCCTGACTTTAGACTATACTACAAATCTGCAGTATGGTACTGAGACAAAAACAGAAATATAAATAAATGGAACAGGATGGAAAGTCCAGAGATAAACCCACACACCTATGGTCACCTAGTCTATGACAAAGGAGGCAAGACTGTCCACGGAGAAATGATGTTCTCTTCAATAACTGGTCCTGGGAAAACCAGATAGTTATGTGTAAACAGATGAAATTAGAACACTCCCTTATACCATACACAAAATAAACTCAAAATGGATTAAAGACCTAAATATAAGACCTGATACTATAAAACTCTTAGAGGAAAACATAGGCAGAACACTCTTTGACTTAAATCACAGAAAGATCTTTTTCAATCCACTCTCTGGAATAATGAAAATAAAAACAAAAATAAACAAATGGGACCTAATTAAACTTAAAATCTTTTGCACAACAAAGGAAGAATAAACAAAATGAAAAGGCAATCCTCAGAATGGAGAAAATATTTGCAAACAAAGCAACCAACAAGGGATTTATCTCCAAAATTTACAAGCTGCTCATGCAGCTCAATATCAAAGAAACAAACAACCCAATCCAAAAAATGGGCAGAAGAACTAAATAGACATTTCTCCAAAGAAGATATACAGATTGACAACAAGCACATGAAAGGATGCTCAACATCACTAATCATTAGAGGAATGCAAACCAAAACTACAATGAGGTGTCCGCTCACACCAGTCAGAATGGCCATCATCAAAATATCTACAAACAATAAATTCTGGAGAGGGTGTGGAGAAAAGGGAACACTGCTACACTGTTGGTGTGAATATAAACTGGCACAGCCACTATGGAGAACAGTATGGAGGTTCCTTAAAAATGAAAAATAAAGCAATCCCAATTCTGGGCATATATCTAGAGAAAACCAAACTTAGAAAAGATACATGCACCTGAATGTTCATTGCACCACTATTTACAGTAGCCAAGGCATGGAATCAACCTAAATGTCCATCAATGGACAAAGGGATGGATAAAGAAGATGTGGTACATATGTACAATGGAATATTACTCAGCCATTAAAAGGAATGAAATAATGTGATTTGCAGCAACATGGATGGACCTAGAGACTGTCATACAGAGTGAAGTAAGTCAGACAGAGAACAACAAATATCATATGATATTGCTTGTATGTGGAATCTAAAAATAAAAGGTACAAATGAACTTACCTACAAACAGAAATAGAGTTACAGATGTAGAAAACAAACATGATTACCAGGGTAAGAAGAGGGAGGGATAAATTGGGAGATTGGGATCAACACATACACATTACTATATACAAAATAGATAACTAATAGGAACCCACTGTAGAGCACAGTGAACTCTACTCAGTACTCTGTAATGGCCCATATGAGGAAAGAATCTAACAAAGAGTGAATATATGTATATTTATAACTGATTCACTTTGCTGTACAACTAAAACTAACACAATTTTGTAAATTGACTATACTCAAATAAAAATCTTAAAGAAAATGACTTTAAAAAAGCACAATAGGTCAAAATATAAATTTTTAAAACAAAAACATATAAGATATATGACCTAACATTAAATGTGCCAACATTCACATTTTATCTGTTTCAGAAGAAGAGAAGGAGAAGGTTACCTAAAATGTATTTGAAGAAATTATGGCTGAAAACTTCCCAAACTTAAAGAAGGAAACAGATAAACAGACACAGGAAGCCCAGAGGGTCTCAAACAGGATGAAGCCAAACAAATCCACACCAAGACATATCATAATTAAAATGGCAAAATTTAAAAATAAAGAGAGAATTCTAAAGGCAGCAAAGGAAAACAAAGAGTCATATAAAAGGGAATTCTCATACAGCTATCAGCTGAGTTCTCTAGAGAAACTTTTCAGGAGAGAAGGGAGTGGCATGATATATCCAAAACATTGAAAGGGAAAAACCTGAAACCTAGGGCACTCTACTCAGCAAGATTATCATTTATTATAGAAGGAGAGATAAAGAACTTCTCAAACAAGCAAAAACTAAAAGAATTCAACAATGCTGAACTTACCCTAAAAGAAATGTTGTAATGTTCTCACTAAATGGAAAAGGGGGTAAACATCTATAAGAAAGGGAAAATCCCAATAGGAAAAAATATATATAACAAGAATTGAAGATCACATATTTAAGCAAGCACATAGATTTAAAGACAAACATTTGTGTAAGCAGCTATAACTAAAATAAAGAGTAAAGGGATAAGCATGAAGATGCAAAATATGACATCAAAACCACAAAATGTGAGGGAGGGGAGTAAAAAATGTAGAACTTTTAGAATGTGTTTAAACTTAAACAATTATCAATTTAAGCCAAGTAGATATATATGGACCATATGATAACCACAAATCAAAAACCTACAAAGGATACACAAAAACTAAAAAGAAAGGAACCCAAGCATGCTACTAAATAAAATCATCAAACCAAAATGGAAGAAACAAAAAGAAGAAATTAACAAAGAAGAGCTACAAAAACAACCAGAAAACAAGTAATAAAATGGTAATAAGTACATACATATCAATAATTATTTTAAATGTCAATGGACGAAATGCCAAATCAAAAGATATAGAGTGGCCGATTGAAAATGAAAAAACAAAAACAAAAAACAAGACTCTTCAATATGATGCCTACAAGAAACTCACTTCAGGACAAAGGATGAACAGAGACTGAAAGTGAAGGGGACGAGAAGGATACTTCATGCAAATGGAAACAACAAGAAACTGGGTGCAGCAATATTTATATCAGATGAAATAGACTTTAAAACAAAAGTTATAACAAAAGACAAAGAAGGACATTATATAATGATAAAGGGATCAATAAAAGAAAAGGATACTACACTGATTAACATACATGCACCCAATACAGAAGCACCTAGATATATAAAGCAAATACTAACAGATATAAAGTGAGAAATTGACAATAATAAAATAATAGTATGGGACTATAACTCTCCTCTGGGATCAATGGACAAATCACCCAGACAGAAAATCAGTGAGGCAACAGTGGTCTTAAAAGACACAACAGACCAGTTGGACTTAATAGATAGCTACAGGACATTACATTCAAAAAAATCAGATTGCACATTCTTTTCAAGTATATATGGACTCTTCTTCAGGGTAGATCACATAATAGATCACAAAACAAGCCTCAATAAATTTAAAATAATAGAATTATTTCAAGCTTTTTTCCCCACCACAACATTATGAAAATAGAAATAAACTACAGAAATAAAAACAGGAAAAGAACAAACACCTGGAAACTAAACAACATTCTTCTAAAAATCCAATGGATCAATGAGGAAATGAAAGAGGAAATTAGAAAATACCTTGAAACAAAAAAGAATAGAAACAAAACTTTACAGGGATTTCCCTTGTGGTCTAGTGGTAATGAATCCACCTCCAATGCAGGAGATGTGGGTTTGATCCCTGGTCAGGTAATTAAGATCCCACATGCCGTGGGCCAACTAAGCCCACAAGTCACAACTACTAAGCTCACACATCTCAACAAGAGAGCCCGTGTGCTGCAAACTACAGAGCCCACGTGTTCTGGAGCCCTTGTGCAAAAACTAGAGAAGAGAAAACCCACATGCCACAACTAGAGAGAAGCCCATGCACCTCAATGAAGATCCCAAGCCACAATGAAAGATCCTGCATGCCCCAATGAAGATCCTGCAAGCAGCAACTAAGACCTGATGCAGCCAAAAATAAATAAATAAATAAATAAATGCAAAAAAAAATAAAATGAAGCTATGTGATTTCATTAAAAAAGAGAAACATAGTTTTACAAAATATATGGGATGCAGCAAAAGCTGTTCTAAGAGGGAAGTTCATAGTAATACAGGCCATCCTCAAAAATTAAGAAAATTCTCAAATAAATAACCTAATGTACCACCTAAAAGAATTAGAAAAAGAAGAAAAAAGCCCAAGTCAGCAGAAGGAGGGAAATAATAATGATCAGAGAGATAATAAATATTATTAAAAAAAAACAATAGAGGAGATCCCTGGTGGTGCAGTGGTTGAGAAACCTCCTGCCAATGCAGGGGACATGGGTTCAAGCCCTGGTCCTGGAAGATCCCACATGCTGCAGAGCAACTTAGCCCATGAACCACAACTACTGAGCCTGCGCTCTAGAGTCCATGCACCTAGAGCCCGTGCTCCACAACAAGAGAAGCCAACGCAATGAGAAGCCCAGGCACCACAATGTCTTCATTGCTTGCCACAATTAGAGAAAAGCCCACGCGCTACAAAGAAGACCCAACAAGCCAAAAATAAATAAATTAATTCATTTATTAAAAGAAAAACAAATAATAGAAGAGATCAATGAAACCAAGAACTGGTTTCTTGAAAAAAAAGGAGTGCTCCACAACAAGAGAAGCCAACGCAATGAGAAGCCCAGGCACCACAATGTCTTCATTGCTTGCCACAATTAGAGAAAAGCCCACGCGCTACAAAGAAGACCCAACAAGCCAAAAATAAATAAATTAATTCATTTATTAAAAGAAAAACAAATAATAGAAGAGATCAATGAAACCAAGAACTGGTTTCTTGAAAAAAAAGGAAAATAAAATGGATAAACCTTTAGCCAGGCTCACAAGGAAGAAAAGAGAGGGGACTGAAATAAATAAAATAAGAAATGACAGAAGAGACATAACAACTGATGTCATAGATATACAAAAAATCATAAGAGACTACTATGAACAGTTATATGCCAATAAATTGGAAAACATAGAAGAGGTGGACAAATTTCTAGAAGCATACAGCCTGCCAAGATTGAATCAAGAAGAAATAGCCAATTTGAACATAATGATCACTAGAAATAAAATGACTTTGTCAAAAATCAAACACTGCAAAGGAAATTCCAGGACCGAACGGCCTTACAGGGGAACTCTAGTAAACACACAACAAAGAATGTATACCTATACTTTTCAAAGAATTCCAAAAAAACTAAAGAGCATGCAACACTCCCAATTCTTTATATGATACATTTACCCCAAAACCAAAACCACACGAATACACTACCAAAAAACAAAGAAAGGAAATTAGAGGCCAATAACTTTCATGAATATAGTTAAAAAATCCACAACAATATATTAGCAAACTGAATCCATCAATATAAAAAAAGGTTCAGACACCACGATCAAGTTGGATTTTTTCCAGGGTCACAAGTATGGTTCAACATTTGCAAATCAATCAATGTTATACACCACATTAACGAAAGGAGGGATAAAAATCACGTGAGATCTCAATAGATACAGAAAAAGCAGTTCAAAAAATTCATCGTCTATTCACAGTAAAAACTCTCTTCAAAGCTGTGTAGAGAAAACCTCTCTCAACGTAATAAAGGCCACTTGAGACCAACCCACAACTAACATTATACTCAATGGTGAAAAGCTGAAATCTTTCCTGCTAAATTCAGGAACAAGGCAAGGATACCCACTCTTGCTATTTCTAGATAATATAGTATTGGAAGCCCTAGCCACAGTAATAAGAAAGAAAAATAAAAGGTATCCAACTTGGAAGGTAAGAGATAAAACTGCCACTGCTGGCAGGCACATGACATGATATAAAGAACCTGAAAGTTTCCATCCCCAAATTATTAGAACCCTTAAATGAATTCAGCAAGGTTGTAGGATACAAGATTACTATACAGAAATATGTTGTGTCTCTCGACATTAATATTGAAATATCAGAAAGAGAAAGCAAAAATCATTCAAGTTTAAAATCACATGAAAAAGAATAAAATACCTAGGAATAAGCTTAACCAAGAGGTGAAAGACCTATACTCTGAAAACTATAAAACATTGATGAAGGAAATCGAAGATGATACAAAGAAATGGAAATATATCCTGGGCTCTTGAACTGGAAGAATTGATATTGGTGAAATGGCCATATTACCCAAAGCAATCTACAGATTTAATGCAATCCCTATCAAAATACCCATGACATTTTTCACAGAACTAGAACAAACAATCTTAAAATTCATATGGAACCACAAAAGGTCCTGAATTGCCAAAGCAATCTTGAAAAAAAGAACAAAGCTTGAGGTACCACACTCCCTGACTTCAGACTATGCTACAAAGCTACAGTAATCAAAAAAGCATAGTACTGGCACAGAAACAGAGACATAGATCAGTGGAACAGAATAGAGAGGCCTGAAATAAACCCACACACCCATGGTCAATTAATCTACAGCAAAGGAGGCAAGAATATACAATGGAGAAAAGACAGACTCTTCAACAAGTGGGGCTGGGAAAGCTGGACAGCTACATGTAAATAAATGAGATTAGAACATTCTCTCACACCATATACAAAAACAAATTCAAAATGGTTTAAAGACTTAAATGTATGACATGGAACCATAAAACTCCTAGAAGAGAACACAGGTAAAACACTCTTTGACATAAATTGTAGCAATATTTTCTTAGATCATTCTCCCAAGGCAAAAGAAATGAAAGCAAAAACAAACAAAAAACAAACAAATGGGACCTAATAAAACCTAAAACCTTTTGCACAGCAAAGGAAACCGTTGACAAAATGAAAAGACAACCTACAATATAGGAGAAAGTATTTGCAAAGGATGTGACAGACAAGGGGTTAATATGCAAAATATACAAACAGCTCATACAACTCAATTTCCAAAAAGCAAACAACCCAATCAAAAACTGGGCAGGGGCTTCCCTGGTGGCGCAGTGGTTGCGCGTCCGCCTGCCGATGCAGGGGAACCGGGTTTGCGCCCCGGTCTGGGAGGATCCCTTCAACATAGCTAATTATTAGAGAAAATAAAATCAAAACCACAGTGAGATATCACATCACACCTGTCAGGATGGTTATCATCAAAAAGTGTACAAATAAACGCTGGAGAGGATGTGGAGAAAAGGGAACGCTTGAGCACTTTTGGAGGGAATGTAAATTGGTGCAGCCACTATGGAACACATTATGGAGGTTTCCCCAAAAACTGATAATAGAACTACCATATTACCCAACAATTCCACTCCTGGGTATATATCCAATAAAATGGAAAACACTAATTCAAAAAGGTATGTGCACTCTAATGTTCATGGCAGCATTATTTGCATTTGCCAAGATTGGAAGCAACCTAACTGTCCATCAACAGGAGTATCTTTCACAAATGAATGAATAAAGAAAATGTGGTATATATATATTGAAGAGTATTTACTATGTGAAATAAGTCAGACAGAGAAAGACAAATACTGTATGATATCATTTATGTGTGGAATCTGAAAACTAAAACTAGTAGAAAAAGAAACAGGCTCATGGATGTAGAGAACATACCGGTGTTTACCAGTGGGAGAAGGAAGGAGGAAGGGACAAGAAAGGGTAAGAGAGTGAGAGGTACAAACTACTATGTATAAAATAAATAAGCAGTAAGGATATATATGCAACACACAATATTGTCAATATGTTATAGTAACTATAGTAACTCTAAGTGGAATATGACCTTGAATGAGTGGAATATGAATTTGTGAATCACTAGGTTGTACACCTGAAACTTGTATAATATTGTACATCAACTGTACTTCAGTAAAAAAAAGAAAAAGCCCACGATGAGGTATCACCTCACCCCTGTCAAAAGGTGTACAAATAATAAATGTTTGAGAGGATGTGGAGGAAAGGGAACTGTTGTACAAAGTTAGTGCAAATGTAAATTAGTGCAGCCACTCTGGAAAACAGTATGGAGGTTCCTTAAAACACTAAAAATAGCTACCGTATGATCCAGAAATTCTCTCCTGGAAAAAAGAAAAACACTAATTCAAAAAGATAGCTGCACAGCAATGTTCATAGCAGCACTATTTTCAGTAGCCAAGACAGAAAGCAACCCAAGAGCCCATAAACAGATGATTGGATTAAGAAGATGTTATGAAAAAATATATATGCTATCCAAATATATATATGGATAATACTCAGCTATAAAAAGAAATAGAATATTGCCATTTGCAGCAACATGGATGTATGTAGACAATATTATGCTTAATGAATGTCAGACAAAGACAAATACTATATGATATCACTTATAAGTGGAATCTAAAAAAATAATACAAATGAGTGTATGTTCAAAATATAAACAAACTCACAGATATAGAAAATAAATTTGTGGTTACCAAAGGAGAGAAAGAAAGGGGGAGTGACAATTTAGGGGTTTGGGATTAACAAATACAAAGAGCTATATATAAAATAGATCAGCAACAAAGATATACCGTATACCCAGGGAATTATACCCATTATCTTGTAATAATCTATAATGGAGTATAATCTTCAAAAATACTAAATCACTGTGCTGTACACCTGAAATGGACACAATATTGTAAATCAACTATACTTCAGTTTAAAAAAATAGTAAGAGAGAAACTTGCAACTTTTTCTCCTTCTGTTGTTTGCCTAATAAGTGGTGGTTTGGGGGACAAAAAAGGTCTTTTTCGTGGTCTAACATATGCACTTTTCTATATTTTTTCTCTCCTTCACTCAAAAATGAGATATTCATCTATTTCTCTTCTTGTGTTTATTTTCTGAATTATATTTATTCTCCAGCTGGAATTTATTTTAGTGTGTAGTAAGTTTCAATTAGGCATATAATTTTATTTTTACACAAATATTTAAACAGTTTTACCAACAACATTTATTAAACCATCCATTCTCTTACCAATGAAAAATAAACCCTTTAACATATGTAACCATATTTAGATCTATTTCCACTTTTTCTAGTCTTTCCATTATTTTTTCCTTTTGTTCTGATGATCTGTTCTTTTTATTGCTGTTTCAGTACATCACTCTCAATTATAATTACTTTGAAATGTAAAATTTCAGTAAAACATATAGATACAAATATAACAATTTTATATTTCATTCTGTAAGATCAGTTAAATTTTTTCTTTTTCAAAATTAGCTGTTTCTTTTTGCCTACTCTTTTTTAAATTAGAAAATTATTATGTTTTAAAGTTCCACTTAAACATTCTGATAGGATTCTGATAAAATTTGCATTATACTTATGAAATATTGATAATTTAGACTTATTACGGCTCTCAAGGTAAGTTGTCTGTGTTAAAGATGGCCTTGCTTGTGAACAAGACTTGTGAATGTTATGGGATATCACTTTCATGATTAGGTCACCAACCAGTTAACTTTTGAGTTAATCAAAAGGGAGATTATCCAGGTGGGCTGGATCTAACCAGGTGGGCCCTTAAAAGAGCCTAGGTCCTTCCCAAAAGAGAGATTTAAAGTTCAGAGGGGTTTTGTATGAGGGGGATTCTCTGTTGCTGGCTTTGCAGATAGAGGGGGGCCATGTGGCAAGGACCAGAGAGTGGCCTCTTGGAGCTGAGGGCCCCCCTGTCAGCAAATGACTGAATTCTCCCATCAACCTAAATGAGCTCAGAAGAGGACTCTGACATCCAAGTGAGAACACATTCTTCCAACACCTTGATTTTGGCCTTGTGGACTTCTGACCTACAGACCTATGAAGTAGTAAATCGGTGTCATTTTAAGCTGTTAAGTTTGATAATTTGTTACACAGGAGAAGAAATCATATGTATTTTACATATATTAATGTCTCCATTTTCATAAACATCAGTAAGGTTTTAAACTATGGATCCTATATGTTTATTGGCCAGGGCTCTTACATACAGACAACGTACTCCCCTAGCAAGTGTTAGCACAAAGAGTGTTGTTTATTGGGGAAAAAAAGACTCAGTAGTTTACAGAACTCCTGAGAGAGTTAGGAGAATCAGGCTTAGATGCCAGATATCCAGGAACAAAGGAGCCAGGTGGAAACTGCCTAACCACACTATGGGACCATTCTAGCAGGAGCATGCTACTGATATGTCACTGCCACCAACACCTCTGACACATTCTGGATGCCAAAATCCTGCCACAGATGTTCTGGAGAAACAAAATTCTTCAGCCATCTGATTTTCCAGAAGATATTGTTTTCCTGCCTGCAGCTGCTGCCTCATGTTGCTTACTTACTCCCCTAAGTTTCATGTAAGTACTTCTGCTGGTGGAAAGCCACATATCAAACCTTACCTGTAACAGAGGCTGGAACATCTAGTTTTAAGGCTTTGGGACTTTCCTGGTGGTGCAGTGGTTAAGAATCTACCTGTCAATGCAGGGGACAAGGGTTCGAGCCCTGTTCCGGAAAGATCCCACATGCCAAGAAGCAACTAAGCCTGTGTGCCACAACTACTGAGCCTGCTCTCTAGAGCCCGCAAGCCACAACTACTGGATCCCGTGTGCCTCAAGCCCATGCTTCGCAACAAGAGAAGCCACCGCAATGAGAAGCCCGCGCACTGCAACAAAAAGTAACCCCCGTTCATGGCAACTAGAGAAAGTCAGTGCGCAGCAATGAAGACCTAGCACAGACAAAAATAAATAAATAAATTTATTTTTTTAAAAAAGTTTTCTACCCTCTGTAATAGAGGAAAATAAGCTAGATGGGGATAGTAATGGGTGCTGAACCAGCCAGTTTGCAACATCTGTCATTCTATGAATTTCAGATTTTGCTGTTATTATGAAAGTGATCATTTACTCTTAAATTTTAAGTTTGTTACAATATAGGACTTCTACTATTTCTAAAATTGTCTTGTGATCTTGCACTGTGCTAAACTTTCTAATAGGTTTTGTAAAACTTCAATTCTTTCCCTTGTGATTTCAAATCATAATATTGCAAATAGTAATACTTTAAAAATCCCAATATACAGGCAAATCTTGCTTTGCAAGTCTTTGATATGCATGAATTTCAAAAAAAAGTTATCATGATTTAGTTAAACAACACGAGTTCCAAAACAACATAGTTCAAATTTCAGTTGCCATGAGATATTACCTGTGAGTAACTACAAAATTTCTACCAGCTCTCCAGTCCACAAATCACTACATAATAAGAAATGCACATCATGATCAGTGACCAATCACATCACTTCTTTCAAAGGCTTTTGCTGATTTGTCACTGTGCACCTGTTATTCAGTTCATGCACAGACAGCAAAGCATATAGTTGTGCTATCTCCTTATCTCCCAATGATAAGCCACGTGACATTTTACCGGAAGGGATAGTTGAAAGGGGACTTAGTTAACATAAATGAAAGTGCAGCAAAGAAACAAAAAGTGGTAACACTGGAAGTAAAATTTGAATTGAATATAAATGGAGTTATAGAAGAAATAATTGACTGTGGGAATATAGACTCTGCTGCTGTTCCAGCAATTCTATATAGATGTGCATCCAGAGCAAGTTACTGAGGGCCAGCTTACTGATATAAATGAGAAAAGAGGTTATCATAAAAAGGATGAAGCTGTCCTAGAGAAAGTGACACTGGGAATAAAACCCTTCACATTAAAGGCACACTCAGAGATTTTTTTCATGACATGGAAAGTGCAAAGGATAAAATGTTGGAAGATGACCCAAATTTAGAAAGGAGCATAATTTACCAAAGCATAGAGAAGAAATTTACTCTGTAAAATAAGTTTTACTTCAGTTATAATAAGTTATACTATGAGAAGAAAAGCAATGTTGAAACTACTCTTCATAAGTTTTTGCAAAGAAATAAAACATTTTCATTTTCAGTGCTTCTAATGTTTTAAATTACAGTGTATCAAATCAATATTAGTTTTACTATTTTAAAAATTTCCATATAAATTTATAACTAACAGTAGTGAGTTTTTAATCTCTTAACAAAACATTTTAAAGGTCATGGAACAAAGACCACTTTGCACCGTTTCAGCTTGCATGGCCATTTTTATGGTTCTGCAATACCATGAAAATCAAGGACTGTCTATATCTCTGATATTCTCAAATCAACTGAAACTTTCAGAACAATGAGTGGGCCATTACTTAAAATATGACTAGGCTAGTTGTAGAATCTTGGGACATAACAATATTTTCTAAAAAAATTGCACTGCTAAATTCTGGAATTTAGTATTGGGGAAGAGGTGTTCAAGGCTGCTCTTAGGTTCTTTCCTTTTATGGGTTTTTATTTTTTAATTTTATATTTACATATGTTTTTGTAGAAGTGTTGTTAGCTTCAAGAGGATTGCTCCTAATTTGTCCAATAGCCCATCTTTACCTCCAAGTTTGATTAAATTAAGGATGTTTGTGGTAGTGTGCTACTAGAACACACACACACACACACACACACACACGTATACTTCTTGCCATTTCAGTAAGCTTCTTAGAAAGAATCAGGATTAAGTCATTATGATCCAGCTACCACTTTCCTGAGAATTCACAACTCTTTTTTCTTAAAATTCTTCTTTTTTTACTGAAATGTTTAATCTTTAAAGCAAACATAAGAAGAGTCTATTGTTCACAATATTTATTCAATATTTTAGTGTATGATTTCACCATAGACAGAAGAGTTTGAAATTAGAAATTTCAGCATCTGGCTGAGTTATCTTTGTAATTTCCTCAGTTGTTGACTTTAATAACTTGGTCTAGACCGTATCATGTATCAAAGAAACCAAATAGGACAAAAATGGGAAGCAAAAATGTGAGGAATTATATTTTATTTTGATTGACTCAGCCCAGTATTTAAACTATTATCCTAAGTTACTGGAATCCCATATCCACAGCATCTAAATGGTATAAGAAGTGGCTCATTAGAGCAATAATGACTGCTCAAAAATTAATAGTGATAGCTTCATGTGAAAAAAATCTCCTCGAAATATAGATGACTGAATTCTTGCATTATTAAAACTGGCTAAACTAGCATACAGATCCTTAAAGTGTCTGGTAAAGAGTGGGAATATGAATTGATTTGGACTTCTAACCTAGAGCGATATTTTGTACAATTTAGACCCTGTCAGGAGATACACAATTTTATCAAATATTGACTTTTTGGCAACGATCAAAGTGAAGACCCATGCTTCTTTACTTTAGTCTCCTCTGCCTTGCTTTTCTCTACTGCTTAGTGCAATTTTTCATTTTTATCTTTCCTTTTCTATTTTTTTGTTTATTTTAATATCTTTTTCTTCTGAAAGATGGTTTGGATAAATTGTCTTTGTCAAAATACAGTGAAGACTACCGTGATTGTTTCTTGAGAAAATGATTTTAATTTGTGATATGAAGATATTGGGAGGCAAATGCAACTCAGATAATGTCCATGATTTCTACTGTAATTATATTTGTCATGAGAACAGAATGCAGCCACTTTGTCTGTTTCTTCTTATAGCCATGTCACTGAACATAGATCATAGACGTTTCAGTTCTGTGGGAATGGTGTATCAATGTATAAATTAATAAATATGTAGTGTTCCAAAGTTTGAAATAATTTATGGAAGTCTGTTTTGTTTTAAAAGTACATATTTTCCCTAGGAAATAAAGTCTTATAGGCAAATTAAAGCCATATTAAAGGAGAAAGAATCTTGCTATAGCAAGAATGCTATAGCTCAATATGATGGCCATTTTTGTTTTCTTAATTACATAAATAATGCAAATTAACGTTAGAAAAATAAGAGCACACAAAATAAAATGAAAGTCTCCCATTCTTATTCTCCTGAGATAACTATTTTTACCTTTCTGCAATCTACTCTATCAGATGAAGAATTTCCCCTTGCCTTATGAAAAGGAGATAATAACAAATTTTCTCTTTGGAAACTGTTTTTATCACTTCACAACATAACAGAGACATCTACCCACAATAGTATATCCATTTTACTACATTTTAATGATTCTATAGCAATCTTGTGCATAATGTAGTATCATTTATATATTAAATCTATTTTTGTTAGATATTTATGCAATTTATGTAATTATTAATTTTATAATGTAATGAATTTGTGGTAAATATCATTATAATTAAAAGTTTTGCAGATCCATAGTATTTCTTTAGTATAAACATCTAAAGGTAGCTTTCCATGGTTAAAAGGTACAGAAAATTGTCAAAGTACACCCTAGAAAAGTTATATCAATTTGCATTCTTACCAGTGGAAATGAGATTGTCATTATCTCCAAATATTTGCCACAGAATTGTTTAATTATATTTTAACATTTGGTAACTTGCAAGGCAAAAGAATGGTCTGCTGTTTTAATTTGCATTTTTTCTTTTACCTTACTTACAAGAGTGAACATTTTCTCATTTCTTTATGAACTTTCTCTTGTATTCTCTTTTGATCGTTTTGCAAATGTTCTGTTTGTGACCTTTTTGAATTTTTCTACAAGAAAAAAGCAGATTAGTAAAAAAAGACAAAAAGTCCTGTGAATTAGATATAATACCCAAAATACTGGAAACAATGGAGTTACATCCACAGAATATGGAGGGCATGGGGAGGGTTGTAAACTAAAATATTATTACTGAATCAGGGTGATCTTCAAGTGGAAAGGCTATAAAAGTCATTTCCAGACATCAAAAGGCTTAGAAAATAGAATATCTACCAATACTGCAAAAAAATTAGTAAAAATTTTAGTCCCACCAAAAGATGGAGGAAAATGCATGTCTACTACAGGGTGCTCAAATGAATTACCTTGAGCCTTTAAGTGCTTTACACATATTTACTCTTTAAGAGTCACAAACTCCTGGATGGAATAATAATTAATAAAAAAGAAGAAGTTACCTTAGGAAATAATCAATTTATATGTGCAGAAATGTAGCAGTAAGGGTTATAAAAACAGTGTTATATTTAATTGAAAAATGATATATACAACAAAATATCCAACAATAGTAGTATTGGCATATGGCAGGATGAGATACTAAATGGGCATTATAAGTAATGTCAAAAAATATTTAATGACACTTGCCAGGCACTGTGCTAATTGTTTTACATTCATTATCTTCTTTAGGTACAACTTTATGAGGTAAATACACTTATTAACCCTATTATATATATAGTGTAACTGAGGCATCGAGAAGTTAATTTACTCATGGTTCTACAGCTAGGGCTCAGTGTCCTAATTAATATCCATGATGACCTACTCTAGATTCAAAGATACATAGATGGCTTCCTGGATGTGCCATTGTGAAATCTTTAGTATTATTAGTATTGAGGGTTTTTGTCTTTCTATAATTAATACTTATTACTTTTGAATTTAGGGAAAAAAGATTAGTGAAAAATGAAGTAAATTTAGGGAAAATAGAAGAAGTTTTTGAAATAAAGGAGTGAAGGTCTAGGAGAAGGAATTCTGGCCACAGTTGAAATAAACAACATTACTTTCTCAGATGGAAAGAACTGGGGAATAACTATCCTAATCCTATCTGACATTTTCCACAAGTCTAGAACCTCAACACCCAAGTTCCAAAAGTTCAGATCTCCTCTGAAAAGTATGATATGTGATATGTAATTTTCAATGTTTAAAGTTGCAGGTTGTCAGAAGGTACAGTGGTATATCAGTCAGAGTTTAATCAGGAAAACAATAGCTTCTTTAATTATTGTGAAGAGAGGGAAATTAATATAGAAAATTTATGCACATGGCTTGGAGTAACTGGAAGAGCAAAGCAGGGAAATAGGAACTGAAGCAGATAACACAAATCAAGATGATTACCCAGACATTAGAAGCAACTAGTGTTACTGGCTGGAATCCATGTGTCTACACATAGTACATTAGTATTGAGAAACTCATAGCCATGAGTTCCAGATTTGCTGAAGTTTTCTAGAAACCTGGTTTTCTCAGCCAAGGCTGGAACCACATTGCTGTTCTGTAGATGCTGCTCTTGCTGTCAAAGATTTTGTAATAACTGGAGACAGATTCACTTCTCCCCTCTTTCTCCATCCATTATCTCATGTTGCCTCATTGGCAGAATCTAATTGGAATCCAGTTGGCAAGTGAAATAAGAAAATGAAGTTTTCAGCTTCCAAGCTTTCTATTATAGCTAGCAGAGCAAAGAAGGGTGGGAATAGGGGCTGAGATACATATGACTGACACTATCCTCCCTGGCTATTCAGCATCCAGTTTCATCTTTCTACCCATATTTAATTTCCATACAACATTCCACCTCTATCTGATATGATGCACAAATCTCTTTTATATGTTATTTCTTCATCTAATTCACTGAACAATTCCTCTTGAATATTCCATATTTTACAAGCTAAATTATAAAGTTACCTATTACTAACCTGCTTGAATAAAAAATGGGAGAGAAAGAGAGTAAAATTGGTCAATATATACAAATATATCTACCTAAAAAACAAGAAAGAAAAATATTTATAGTTTCTACACTCATTTCTGTAACTTGTCATAAGGCTGTGTTGATATTTATAAATTTCTTCTTCCACTAATGTCTCTTTGCTCTCAGCTAGCTACTCTTCCAATTAAAGTTCTAAGCTTTCATTCCTGAAGTGTCTGAACTGAATCACTAATAATACTCTTTCTTGGGTTGCTATTGTCTTCTTTTAGCCTTTAATACTGGAACAGAAATAATAAGAGACACATAAGGAAATCTCAAATGTTCCATAGTCTTCCTTGTTCTTATTGTGTGACGGCAATACAATTTCCTTTTGATAATTAAATACCCTTTTTGCCATTTTATTTTGTGACATGAGGAGTCTGAAATAGCTGGGTGGCAGTCTCAACTTTCAGTTTGATTGAACCATTTTTATATTCCTTAGAGCAGGGGTCCCCAACCGCCTGGCTGTGGACTGGTATCGGTCCACGCCTGTTAGGAACCAGGCTGCACAGCCAGGGGTGAGCAGTGGGCAAGAGAGCAAAGCTTCATTTGCCATTCCCCATCGCTCGCATTACTGCCTGAATCATACCCCACCCCCCCGTGGAAAAATTGTCTTCCACCCAACCAGTCCCTGGTGCCAAAAATGTTGGGAACCGCTGCCTTAGAGGAACTATTCCTATCCTGGTAATGAAGGTCTATAAAATAGCAGAGCTCAATAGAACGGGGGCATGGCAAAAGCTCTGAGTGAGTGTAATAAAGGAGCCACTAGCAATTTCACCACTTTGTTCCATAATCAACATTTTCTATTCATGGCAAAAACAGCATCATATATTGGTTGGTCATATATCAGTTCAAAGCATATGCCATGCCTTGAAAGACAGCACCCCCCTTTGCCAGACATATAATTGAATCCTCAGTAGGCACTCTACTATATTTCATTCCAGCTGCTTCTTGATGCAGGGCACCATGGTAATGATAGTGGGTTCTCTGGATGTGAGTCCATTGTTGCACTTTTGTGATGAGCCCCTTGGTGAGAAGCAGTGTTGTTTGAGATAACATGATAGTGATTAAAGTACTGTATTAATTTCCTAGGGCTACTGAAATAAAATCACACACGGGATGACTTAAAACAACACTAATGTATTCTCTCACAGTTCTAAAGCCTAGAAGTCTGAAATCAAGGTTTCATTAGAGCCATGCCTTTTCAAAAGGCTCTAGGGAAGAATCCTTCCTTGCCTCTTCCAGCTTCTGGTGACAGGCATTCCTGGGCTTGTGGAAGTATAACTCTTATCTTTAAACTCCAGTAACTCTATCTTCACATTTCCATCTTCTCCTTGTATTTCCCTCCACTTGTAAAGACACCAGTCATTCAGTTCAGGCCTTACCATAAATCCAGGATAATTTAATATGGAGGTCTTTAACTAATTACATCTTCAAAGACCCTGTCTTCATATAAGATCATATTATGAGGTTGTAGGTAGGTATGAATTTTGGAGGGACACTATCCAACCCATTACAGGTACTATTGTGAGTGATCCATGATGAAAGTGCCCATTGTCATCAATCTGTTACTCCCTGGTGGCGCAGTGGTTGGGAGTCCGTCTGCCGATGCAGGGGACACTGGTTCGTGCCCTGGTCCGGGAGGATCCCACATGCCGCGGAGTGGATGGGCCCGTGAGCCATGGCCGCTGAGCCTGTGCGTCCGGAGCCTGTGCTCCGCGACGGGAGAGGCCACAACAGTGAGAGGCCCGTGTACCACAAAAAAATAAATAAATAAATAAATAATCTTAGCTCTGTCACTTATTAGCTGTATAATCTTGTTCAAGTTGCTTAGATTCTCTCAGCCTCCATTTTTAAAATTGAAATATAGTTGATTTACAATATTCTGTTAGTTTCAGGTGTACAACAAAGTGATTCAGATATATATATACATTCTTTTTCAGACTATTTTCCATTATAGGTTATTACAAGGTATTGACTATAGTTCCCTGTACTCTACAGTTAGTCTTTTTTACATATAGTAGTGTGTATCTGTTAATCTCAAACTCCTAATTTATTCTCCCTTTCCCCTTTGGTAACCATAAGTTTGTCTTCTATGTCTGTGAGTCTGTTTCCATTTTGTAAATAAGTTCATTTGTATCATATTTTTAGATTCCACATATAAGTGATATCATATAATATTTGTCTTTGACTTACTTCACTTAGTATGATAATCTCTAGGTCCATACATGTTGCTGCAAATGGCAATATTTCATTCTTTTTATGTCAACGTCAATTTTTTAACCTACAAATATAGACTATGATGAGCATGAATTTGGCAAGCTTTACATGATTCCAGGTACACAATAAGATGCTTAACATATTGTGTCCTCTGGTTCTTATTCCCTTCATTTAATCTATTACTTAAGACCATTTAGGGTTTGTTCAGGAAAAAAATTGCTTATCAACTTATATACCAATGCAGACTAACATAATGCTAAGGAGATATTTAATTTTCCAAGTATAGTTTCTTTCATATCCTTGTTATCAACTCTCTTTTTGAGATCATCCTTAACTAAGTATTAAGAATTTTTAGAATTCCTTAAAAATCAATCTTTGTTTAATAATCATAGATTTTTGCCTTCATCTAGTATTCTTGGTTCTCAAAATGTAATTCTCATTCACAGATAATAAATGATCAGGTCTGAGACTCTTTGGTTAAAAAAAAGTTGAAAGAAATATTCCAATTATTTTGTCTTACTAAGAAAAGGAACACATGTGCTTCTGTGCTCCTGACTTCAGTACACTTAATGCTGGATTATCTTTCCGTGGTTCTCTGTGGTTTTGAAAGATTAATCCCTGACAAAGTTCTAGACAGAGGTCAACTCTCTCTCCACCCCTTGTTAAATTAAACAAAGAGCTCATTAGACTTAGGTGATGTTAATGCTTTTACAGCCTATGTAAGCAAATGAAAACCTAAGCCTGCAAATACCCCAGGGTTAAGAAATTTATACTAAGAACATCTAATCACAAACAGCCAACCAGACTTTCCCAAGCAAGGCAACCTCTGAAGCTATAGCCCATCAAATAACTTCCTTGCTTTGCTTCCACATCTTCTTTATAAAAGTCTTGCCCCTAGCACATGTCACTGGAGTGCTCCTAACCACTTCCAGTTTAAGTGCTGTCCTATTGTAATTGATTTTTGCTCAAATTAACTGTTAATATTTTTTCAATGCCTCAGTTTATCTTTTAGAGTGGTGGTACACAACTTTTAGGTTGTGCACCCAGTAAAAAAATAAAATTTGGGCTTTCACCCGTTTGTCCTTTTTTATTTGTTTACACATTCTGTATGGAACATTAGCATTCATGGTACTACATATTATAAAATAAGCCCCAAAATATAAATAAAAAAGATTGAAAGATTAAACTATATTTGTAAATATTTTAGTAAGCATGACAGTTTCAGACATTAAAATTTCATAATTTTTTAACTGTACAATATACATGCATGTAGGGTGACATAAGAAATGAATGAGGATGTAAATTTGTATTTCAAATAGTTTTCCTAGGACTGTTGACTGATCTGAGCTGACTTTTTGTCAAACCTGTTTAGATTGTCATTGTTTTACTCAGTACCATAGTTGACAAAAAGCTTGTCCTTGAAGAAGGAGGTGTCAACTCAGTTATTTCCTTGTTAGTCTCTTGTGCTGGCATGAGTAGAATTTTGATTATGGTTTCTTTGCAGGAATCCTTTTTTTAAATTGAAGTATAGTTGATTTACAGCATTATATTTGTTTCAAATGTACAGCATAGTGATTTGGTATTTTTGTAGCTTATACTCCATTATACATTATTACAATATAATGTCAAAAATTCTGCATGCTATACAACATATACTTGTGCCTACCTATTTTATACTTAGTGGTTTGTATATGTTAACCCCATACCCCTAATTTGTCCCTTCCCCTTCCTTCCCCCCTTTGGTAACCACAAGTTTATTTGCTATATCTTGTGAATACATTTTCTTTTCATATACATTCATTTGTAATTTTTGGACTCCACATACAAATGATATCATACAGTACTTGTCTTTCTCGGTCTGACTTACTTCACTAAATATATTATTCCCTAGGTTTAACCATGTTACTGCAAATGACAGAACTTTATTCTTTTTATGGCTGAGTAATATTCCATTGTTTATATATAACACATCTTCTTAACCCAAAAATCTGTGTTAGAAATTTGGGTTCCTTCCATGTCTTGGCTGTTGTAAATACTATTGCTATAAACATTGGGATGCAGATATCCTTTTTAATTAGTGTTTTTATTATTTTCCAGATATATAACCAGGAGTAGAATTGCTGGATCATATGGTAGTTCTATTATCAGTTTTTGGGGAAACCTCCATAATGTGTTCCATAGTGGCTGCACCAATTTACATTCCCTCCAAAAGTGCTCAAGCGTTCCCTTTTCTCCACATCCTCTCCAGCGTTTGTTATTTGTACACTTTTTGATGATAGCCATCCTGACAGGTGTGATGTGATATCTCACTGTGGTTTTGATTTTATTTTCTCTAATAATTAGCTATGTTGAACATCTTTACATATGCCTGTTAGCCATCTGTATGTCTTCTTTGGAAAAATGAATATTCCAGCCTTCTGCCCAGTTTTTTTTTTTTTTTTTTTTTTTTTTTTTTTTGTGGTATGCAGGCCTCCCCCAGCTGTGGCCCCTCCCTTTGCGGAGCACAGGCTCCGGACGCGCAGGCCCAGCAGCCATGGCTCACGGGCCCAGCTGCTCCGCGGCATGTGGGATCCTCCCAGACCGGGGCGCAAACCCGGTTCCCCTGCATCGGCAGGCGGACGCGCAACCACTGCGCCACCAGGGAAGCCCCTGCCCAGTTTTTGATTGGGTTGTTTGCTTTTTGGAAATTGAGTTGTATGAGCTGTTTGTATATTTTGCATATTAACCCCTTGTCTGTCACATCCTTTGCAAATACTTTCTCCTATATTGTAGGTTGTCTTTTCATTTTGTCAACGGTTTCCTTTGCTGTGCAAAAGGTTTTAGGTTTTATTAGGTCCCATTTGTTTGTTTTTTGTTTGTTTTTGCTTTCATTTCTTTTGCCTTGGGAGAATGATCTAAGAAAATATTGCTACAATTTATGTCAAAGAGTGTTTTACCTGTGTTCTCTTCTAGGAGTTTTATGGTTCCATGTCATACATTTAAGTCTTTAAACCATTTTGAATTTGTTTTTGTATATGGTGTGAGAGAATGTTCTAATCTCATTTATTTACATGTAGCTGTCCAGCTTTCCCAGCCCCACTTGTTGAAGAGTCTGTCTTTTCTCCATTGTATATTCTTGCCTCCTTTGCTGTAGATTAATTGACCATGGGTGTGTGGGTTTATTTCAGGCCTCTCTATTCTGTTCCACTGATCTATGTCTCTGTTTCTGTGCCAGTACTATGCTTTTTTGATTACTGTAGCTTTGTAGCATAGTCTGAAGTCAGGGAGTGTGGTACCTCAAGCTTTGTTCTTTTTTTCAAGATTGCTTTGGCAATTCAGGACCTTTTGTGGTTCCATATGAATTTTAAGATTGTTTGTTCTAGTTCTGTGAAAAATGTCATGGGTATTTTGATAGGGATTGCATTAAATCTGTAGATTGCTTTGGGTAATATGGCCATTTCACCAATATCAATTCTTCCAGTTCAAGAGCCCAGGATATATTTCCATTTCTTTGTATCATCTTCGATTTCCTTCATCAATGTTTTATAGTTTTCAGAGTATAGGTCTTTCACCTCTTGGTTAAGCTTATTCCTAGGTATTTTATTCTTTTTCATGTGATTTTAAACTTGAATGATTTTTGCTTTCTCTTTCTGATATTTCAATATTAATGTCGAGAGACACAACATATTTCTGTATAGTAATCTTGTATCCTACAACCTTGCTGAATTCATTTAAGGGTTCTAATAATTTGGGGATGGAAACTTTCAGGTTCTTTATATCATGTCATGTGCCTGCCAGCAGTGGCAGTTTTATCTCTTACCTTCCAAGTTGGATACCTTTTATTTTTCTTTCTTATTACTGTGGCTAGGGCTTCCAATACTATATTATCTAGAAATAGCAAGAGTGGGTATCCTTGCCTTGTTCCTGAATTTAGCAGGAAAGATTTCAGCTTTTCACCATTGAGTATAATGTTAGTTGTGGGTTGGTCTCAAGTGGCCTTTATTACGTTGAGAGAGGTTTTCTCTACACAGCTTTGAAGAGAGTTTTTACTGTGAATAGACGATGAATTTTTTGAACTGCTTTTTCTGTATCTATTGAGATCTCACGTGATTTTTATCCCTCCTTTCGTTAATGTGGTGTATAACATTGATTGATTTGCAAATGTTGAACCATACTTGTGACCTTGGAAGAAATCCAACTTGATGATGGTACATGGTCCCTTTTATGTATTGTTGTATTTTGTTTGCTAGTATTTTTTGAGGACTTTTGTAACTATATTCATCAAAGGTATCAACCTGTAATTTTTTTGGGTACTGTCTCTGTCTGGTTTTGGAAAACAGCTATGCTCACCACTATACCATCAATGCTGTACTCTCTGGTTTTGGTATCAGGGTAATGATGGCCTTGTAGAATAAATTTGGGAGTGTGTACTCCTTTTCAACCTTTTGGAATAGTTTGAAGTATAGGCATTTATTCCTTGTCATATGTTTGGTAGAATTCCCCTATGAAGCTGTCCTGTCCTGGACATTTGTTTGCTGACAGTGCTTTTTTTTTTTTTTTAATGAAAGCTTCTTTCTTTCTTTCTTTCTTTATTTATATTTATATTTGGCTGTGTTGGGTTTTCGTTTCTGTGCCAGGGCTTTCTCTAGTTGTGGGGAGCGTGGGCCACTCTTCATCGTGGTGTGCAGACCTCTCACTGTCACGGCCTCTCTTGTTGCGGAGCAGAAGCTCCAGATGTGCAGGATCAGTAGTTGTGGCTCACGGTCCTAGTTGTTCCATGGCATTTGGGATCTTCCCAGACCAGGGCTTGAACCCGTGTCCCCTGCATTGGCAGGCAGATTCTCAACCACTGCACCACCAGGGGAGCCCAACTGCCAATGTTTTTATTAGTGATTCCATTTCACTTCTAGTGATCCATCTGTCATAATTTATTTCTTCTTGACTCAGTCTTGGCTGGCTGTTTCTAGATATTTGTCCATTTCTTTTAGGTTGTGAATTTGTTAATATATAACTGTTCATAGTTTTCTCTTATTTTTTGTAACTCTGTTGTATTTGTTTTTATTTCTCCCCTTTCATATATCATTTTGTTTTTTGGGGATCCTCTCTTTTTTCATCTTGGTGAACTTGGATAAAGTTTTATCAATTTTATTTATTTTTTCAAGAAAACAGTTTTGGGTTTTGTTGATCTTTTCTATTATTTTTAAACTTTATTTCCTGTCTAATCTTTATGATTACCTTTCTTCTGTTGACTTTGGGTTTTGTTTGTTCTTCTTCTTAAAATTATTTTTGGTAGTAGGTTAGTTGTTTAATTGAGATTCTTTTTTCTTGAGGAAAGCCTGTATCACTATCAACTTCTGTGTTAGATTGGCTTTTACTTCATCCCATAAATTTTGGAAAGTCGTATATCCATTTTCATTTGTCTTGAGGTATTATCTGATTTCCTCTTTGATTTCATTGTTGACTCATTGGCATTTTTAATAGCATGTTGTTTAGTTTCGTGTGTCTGTTTTCTCCCCATTTTTCTTTCTGTAGTTAATTTCTAGTTTCATACTGTTGTGGTGAGGAAAAAACGCTTGATATAATTTTTCTTCTGTTAAATTTTTTGAAGCTTGTTTCGTCACCTAGGATGTGATCTATCCTGGAAAATGCTCCAGGTGCACTTGAAAAGAATGTATATTCTGCTTTTTATGGATTTAATGTCCTGTGTATATCTATTAAGTCTGTTGGTCTGTTGTGTCATTTAAGACCACTGTTGCCTTATTGATTTCCTGTCTGGATGATCTGTTCCTTGATGTTAGTGGGGTTTTAAATTCCCTACTATTATTGTATTCCTGTCAATTTCTCCCTTTATGTCTGGGTAGTGTTTTCTTTATATATTTTAGGTGCTTCTGTATCAGGTGTGTATATGTTAATGAGTATAATAACCACTTGTACTGATCCCTTTATCAGTATATAATGACCTTCTGTGTCTTTTGTTATAGACTTTGTTTTAACGTCTATTTCATCTGATATGAGTATTACTACCCTCACTGTCTTCTTGTTTTCACTTGCATAAAATATATTTTTCCATCCCCACTTTCAGTCTGTGTGCGTTTCACCCTGAGGTGAGTCTCTTGTATGCACCATATGGATGGCTCTTGTTTTTTATTTATCCAATTGACCACCTTATATCTTTTGATTGGAGCATTTGGTCCATTGACATTTAAAGTAATTATTGATATTTATGTACTTAATTCCACTTTATTACCTGTTTTGGGGTTGCTTTTGTAGTTCCTCTCCATTCATTACTTTTTGTTTCTCCTGTTTCGGTTTGATGATTTTCTTTTGTAGTATGCTTGGTTTCCTTTCTTTCTGGTTTTTGTGTATCTATTGTAGGTTTTCAGTTTGTGATTACCATGGGATTTATATATGTTGACCCATAATTATATCTACTTGCTTTAAGCTAATAATGATTAAGTTCAAACATGTTCTAAAAGATCTACATTTATTAGTCCCCTCATCCACATTTTGTGGTTTTGATGTCATATTTTACATCTTCATGCTTACCCCTTTACTATTTATTGTATTTATAGTTACTTTTATGATTTTTTGCCTGTTAATCTACATACTGGCTTATATTAGTGATCTTCAATTCTTACTTTATATTTGCCTTTCCTATTGGGATTTTCCCTTTCCTAAAAATTCTTGCCTCTTTTCCATTAAAGAAGACCCTTCACTGTCTGCCATATTTCACCTCCAAGTCCATCCATGTTCTTGCAAGTGGCAAATTTTCATTATTTTTTTATGGCTGAGTGGTATTCCATTGTGTATATTTAATATATATATTATATATATATAATATATATATAACATGTGTGGAATCTGAAAAATACAAAAAACTAATGAATATAACAAAAAAGAAACAGATCACAGATACAGAGAAAAAATTAGTGATTGCCAGTGGAAAGGTGGGGGAGGGGAAATATAGGGATAGGGGATTATGAGGTACAAGCTAACATGTGTAAAATAAGCCACAAAGATATATTGTACAATACTGGGAATAGAGCCAATATTTTATAATAACTATAAGTGGAGTATAACCTTTAAAAATTGTGAATTATTATGTTGTACACCTGTAACTTATTTAATGTAGTACACCAACTATACTTCAATAAAAAAGTAAAGAAGACCCTTCAACATTTCTTTTATGGTAAGTTCAGTATTGCTGAATTCTTCTTATACTTGCTTATCTCTCCTTCTTTTCTTTTTTTTCACAGTTCACTGATGACAATTTATTATAATTTGTTGAAAACACACAGATAGATATTAATTAAACCAGAACTATGTCTGGTTTAATAGAAGTGGGCAGTAATAGGTAGCCATGCTATAGGGAACTGTGTGCACTTCATCATTATCATGATGTTTTAGTTTCTTGACCAACTGCTTGTACCCTTCCATTTCTTTCTGCAGGCACTCAATCTCCTTCACATGATGAGAGATCTCATTTTCATGGTGTTTCTTCAAAGCTGCCAGCTGTTCTTTAGCACAAGCTCAGAGGTATCACTCCTCTTTGGTCTGCTCTCTTTTTCTGAAGGCTCCTCCAGCATTCCAGACCGTGGCCTCACTGGAGCCTAGATTGCCTGCTGGTTCTGAGCCAAAGCCCAGGCCCTGCATGACCCAGATGCTCCACACTCTGAGCTGCATCCATGCCACCAACTCCACGGCTGCCATTGCTGTCAGTGCAGCACCCCTCCAGTGACCAGAGGTGCAACTTCTTTGTAGGCGCTAACAGCTGCTCTCCTTCTATTCTGAATGATAATCCTCCAAGGTAGAGTATCCTAGGTTGCACAGTTTTCCCTTTAAACAATTTAAATATATCGTGCCAATCCCTTCTGGCCTGCAAAGTTTCTGCAAATAAATCTGCTGATAGCCTTATGGGAATTCCCTTGTATATGACTCTTTGTTTTGCTCTTGCTGCTTTTAGAATTCCCTCTTTAACTTTTGTTATTTTAATTATGATATGTCTTGGTATGTGTCTGTTTGGGCTCATGTTGCTTGGGACTCTCTGTGCTTTCTGTACCTAGATATCTGTTTCCTTCTTCAGGCATGGGAAGTTTTCAGCCATAATTTCTTTATTTTATCTTTTTAAAATTAATTTTTATTTGAGTATAGTTGATTTACAATGTTGTGTTAGTTTCAGGTGTACAGCAAAGTAAATCATATACATATATCCACTCTTTTTTAGATTCTTTTCCCATATAATTCATTACAGAGTATTGAGTAGAGTTCCCTGTGCTATACAGTAGGTTTTTATTAGTTATCTATTTTATATATAGTTGTGTGTGTATGTCGATCCCAATCTCCCAGTTTATACCCCCCCTTTCTCCCTTGGTAACCATAAGGTTTGGTTTCTACATCTATAACTCTATTTCTGTTTTGTAAATAATTTCATTTGTACCATTTTTTTAAATTCCACATATAAATGATATCATATATTTGTCTTTCTCTGTCTGACTTACTTCACTCATAATTTCTTCAGATACCTTTCTGATACTGCTCTCTCCTCATTCTGGAACCTCTATAATGCAAATGTTGGCATGTTTATTGTTAGACTTTTTAGATTCTTTTCCCATATAATTCATTACAGAGTATTGAGTAGAGTTCCCTGTGCTATACAGTAGGTTTTTATTAGTTATCTATTTTATATATAGTTGTGTGTGTATGTCGATCCCAATCTCCCAGTTTATACCCCCCCTTTCTCCCTTGGTAACCATAAGGTTTGGTTTCTACATCTATAACTCTATTTCTGTTTTGTAAATAATTTCATTTGTACCATTTTTTAAATTCCACATATAAATGATATCATATATTTGTCTTTCTCTGTCTGACTTACTTCACTCATAATTTCTTCAGATACCTTTCTGATACTGCTCTCTCCTCATTCTGGAACCTCTATAATGCAAATGTTGGCATGTTTATTGTTAGACCATTAATCCTACATGTTACTTTTATTTATTTTTTTTATTTGTCTTTCTCCCTGCTGTTCAAATTAGCTGATTTCCAATATTCTATCTTCCAGATCACTTATGCATTCTTTGTCATTTAATCTGCTTTTCTTTGTTTCTAGAGTGTTTTTAATCTCAGTTATTGAATTATATATTTTTAATTGAGTTATTTTATATTTTCTAATTCCTTGTTTAAATGATCTGTGTTTAGATCAGTTCTTTTTCCTAATTCAGTTAAAATATTTATTATCAACTTTTTGAATTCTTTCTTTGGTAGACTGTTTATCTCCCTTTAATTTTCTTTGTTGGAGCATCCTTATGCAGACTATGTTTACCCAATGCCTTTTGGTTAGAGGACTAGATTTGATGTGGACACCAGTCACATCTTTCCAGCTATAACCTTGATGGGGGTGCAGTTTGTGATGAAAGAGCTGGAGCCTGCACAGGGTGTGAGGCTGACTTCCTCTCTGCTCAATGGTGTCACCACCCTGTCAGGGGCAGTGTCTTCTCCCAAGTTGCTGGAGCAGAAGCTTTGAGGGCCAGCTCAAGCTGATCCCATACTCTTTGTGTGTGTTTTTCTTTCTCCCCCCAACGTGGGCCTTTGCCCCAACGGAGTGGAATGCTTAAGCAAGTGGGACTTGTGTAAGCACAGAGGTTCAATGCACTGCCTGTATAGGCATCTGCAACTCCATTCAGACACAGGCCATGGTCATGTCTTTTCCCCTGTCATGGCAGCCCCAGGTCTAATGCTAGGCTGTTGCATGTAGTGGTTGGGGCTTGAACATTTGCTAAGCTGGGACTGAGGAGTGTGGCATGGCAGTTGTGGGAATTCAAGGGATTGCACTGCTGCTGGAGGTCTGAGCTGCTTTGGGGCACTGTTAGAGTAAGCACCAACAGCAGCTGCTGTTGCCCCATGTGGGCTATGCCCTGAGGCACTAGGTATCCTCTACAACCCTAGATAGAGTTTTCCCCAGGTCCTGGCTGCCTTACATCCAGTATCAAGCTGTGGTATGGAGTGAGCGAGGTTGGGACATTTGCTTGGCATGGACTTGGGAGCATAACAAGGTAGCAGCCACTAGGGCAGACCTCTTTCCACTCAGTCTGTGAACAAACCAGCACCTGTGCATGCCTCATGAGTGGACTCTAGGCTTCTCTAGTCTTCCTATCTATCCCAGCCATCCTCTAAGCAGCCATGGGTGTGTGTGTCCTATGCATAGGAACCCAAGACTGGGACACCCAGTCTGTGGCTCCACATGTTCACTCCCCAGGGTGAGGGTCCTCCAATTTGATTTCCCTTTTCCTTTTCGTCCCCTCCCAGGGGCACAGGTCCTAATCCAATGTTTCTTCCCATCCTACCCAATTACATGTGTATGTTTTCATAGTCTTGGTTGCATAGGAGTCATTCTGGCATTTTCTACTTAGTTTTCCATGAGTATTTTTCCATATGTAGATGTAGTTTTGCTGTGTTTGTGGAAGGAGATGAGCTTCACATTCTTTTACTCTGCTATATTCCCATTGTACTCAAAAATTGCAAGTTTCATGAGAGATGCCTTAATAGATCTTTAAAGACAATATTGAAAAGCAAAAAACCCTAAAGCAAAAATAAACAGTGGACAAATGCAGACAATTTATTTCAAGAAAAATTGTGGTTGCCAACAAGCTTTTGAAAAATGTTCAGTCTAATTATTAATCAAAATAATGCAGTTGGTTAAATAACAATGAGCTATCTTTTTTTTCTTGCCTTACAAGATGGAATGATTTTAAAATATGTTGGTAATGATGTCCAGAAACTAAACTTCTTATTCGTTGCCCATGAAATACAAGCTGGTGTTATTTTGTGAAAATAACAAAATAGTTTGGTATTGCTAAAGCCTTTAAAATAAGCATAATCTATCTCTTAAAAATTCTACTTATGACCATTTGCCACATTTTATATTTTATTCATTCAGCAAACTTTTATACAATGTGTACTATGCACTAGTCTCTGTTCTAAAGACTTTGCAAATATTCACCCATTTAATCCCCCAGCAACCTGATAAGGTAGGTATTATTATCTTATCCCCATTTTACAAAGGAAGTAAATAAGGTACAGCAAGGTTAAGTAACTCACTCAGTGGTTGTCACATAGCCACTATGGGGAAGAACCAGGATTTGAACTCAGGCAGCCTGCTTCACAGCCCAAGCTTCTAAACTCTATGCTAGACAGCCTCTTGGGCAGTCTGTGGAACTAAAAATAAATATTCTCAAAAGTTCTTCCACAAGAATTATCCCATGATCACTCAAACTATCTATATAAAGCCGTCTTTCCAATATTTCCCTTCATCTAATGCCAAATCTCTCTGCTTTCTCACAGGACAACTTCTTTAAAAAGTTCTCTGCATATGTTGTCTCCTCTTCTTCACCTCCCATTTCCTCCTCAGCCCACTCCACTCTGGCTTTCATATCCACTACATTACTGAAAAGGTCTCCTTCAAAGGCACCTCCTGTTGCAAAACATACTAATCACTTTAAAGTCTTACCTTATTTGACATCTCAGTGACATTCAACAAAGTTGATCTCCTTCATTCTGCTTACTGTACTTCATTTTCTGGCTTCCATAACACCATGCTGTCCTCATTTCATTCCTGTTATTCTAGGAACTTCCTTATTGTATTGCTCACTGGGACCTTCCTCTTTATCCTACCTTTATTACTACACCATTTCTCTTGATGATCTTAACCAGATTCTTACTTTAAAGGTCATCTATGTGTTAACCACTTGAAAATTTACTCTCTATCTCAAACTTCTCCTCTGAACTTCAGACTCATTTGCCCAACCACATATTTGGCATCTGTAATGTTAATTTTATGTGTCACCTTGACTGAGCTAAAGGATGACCAGATAGCTGGTGAAATATTATTTCTGGGTGTGCCTGTGACAGTGTTTCTGGAATAGATTAGTATTTGAATTGGTGAACTGAGAAAAGCATATGGCCCTCTTCAATGTAGGTGGACATCCTCCAATCCAATGGCCTGAAATAGAACAAAAATCTGGAGGAAAAGCAAACTCTCTCTCTAAGCCTGACCTGTGATATCCATCTTCTCTTACTCTCAGACATCAGTGTTCCGATTCTTGGGTTTTCAAACTCATATTGGGATTTACACCTTCGGTCTCAGACCAAATTATACCACTGGCTTTCCTTACTCTCCAGTTTGCAAACAATAGATCCTGGGACTTCTGGGCTGCCATAACTACGTGAGTGAATTCCTACAATAAATCTCCTTTTATATATCTGTATGTCTCTTATTGGTTCTGTTTCTCTGAAGAATCACTGAATAATACACCATCTCCACACTGATACCTCACAAGCCAATCAAAGCTGACTTGTCAAAAGCCAAACTCCTGAATCCATCCCACACCCAAACACTGCCACCCACTCCCCTTCCAAATCTTTTTCCTCCACTGCTAAACTCATCACAGTAAATAGCACCAACCCTTACCCCGCTGTTCAAGGCTTGAAATTACTTGGGAATTTTCTACTCATTCTCTCCATTCAGCCACAATGCTCTGATTATTTACTTCCTAGATATCTTTTTAAACATACACTTCACTTCGTCTTCACTGCCATCCCTCCGGACCAAACCACCACCATATCTCTACTGGACTACTGGAATAACTTCTCAAATATTCTCCCTTCTGCCATGCTTGACCCCTACAATACAGTCTCTCCCTCTCTTTCATGACCTTCCTTGGACATAATAGGCTATTTATCACTGCCACACTTTTTCTTTCACAGGCTACTACCCCAGCTCTTCACCTGATTGGCTTCTTCTCATTCTTAAGTTCTCAGTTTGTGTGTCATCCCTCAGAATAGCCCTCCCTGACCCCAATCTAAATACTTCAGAACCCCTCCTCTGGGGAGGGACAAGATGGCAGAGTAGAAGGACCCTAAGCTCAACTCCTCTCAAGAGTACAACAAAATCACAACTAACTGCTGAACAACCATTGATAAAAAATACTGGAACCTACCAAAAAAAGATATTCTACATGCAAAGACATAAAAAAGAAACCCAATGAGACAGTAGGAGGGATGCACTCACAATATAATCAAATTACATACCTCACGAGTGGGTGACCCACAAACTGGAGAACAATTACATGCAGAAGTTCTCCCACAGGAGTTAGTTCTTAGGTCCCAAGCCTGGGGGTCTGGCAACAGGAGAAGGAGCCCCCAGAGCATTTGACTTTGAAGGCCAGCAGGGAGCTCCACAGAACTGGGGGAAACAGAGACTCCAATCTTGGAGGGCACACACAAGGTCTCATGCACACCGGCACCCAGGGCAAAAGCAATGACTCCATGGGAGCCTGGGCCAGGCCTACCTGCTTCTCTTGGAGGGTCTCTTGGGGAGGCAGAGGTCAGCTGTGGCTCGCTGTGTGGAAAAGGACACTGGTGGCAGATGTCCAAGGAAATATTCATCAGTGTGAGATTTCTTGAAGATTGCCACTTTGGCACCAAGACCTGGCCCCACCCAACAGCCTGCAGGCTCCAGTGCTGTGATGCCTGAGGCCAAACAACAAACAAGGAGAGAAAACAGACCCACCCATTAGCAGACAGGTGACCAAAAGACTTCCTGAGCCCACAGCCACCTCTAGACATGACCCTGTACATGGCCCTGCCCACAAGAGGGCCAAAACCCAGCTCCACGCACTAGTGGGAAGACATCTGCCTCTCCTACCAGGAAGCCTGCACAAGGATCTAGACCAGGCTCACCAACCAGAGGACAGACATTAGAAGCAAAAAACTATGAACCAGCAGCCTGTGGAACTGAGTCCACAAACACAGAATACAACTTACCTTTGGGTGACAAGAGGGGAATGTACTTCTGAGACACATAGGATATCCCCTACAGAGGGCCACTTCTCCAAAGTCAAGAAACATAACTAACCTTCCCCATGCATAAAAATATAAATATAAATTTAGACAAAATGAGATGGCAGGGGAATATGTCCCATAAAAAAGAACAAGATAAAACCCCAGAAGAAAAACTAAGTGACATGGAGTTAGGCAGTCTATCTGAGAAAAAGTTCAGAGTAAGGATCATAAAGATGATCCAAGAACTCAGGAAAAGAATGTATGCATGGAGTGAAAATTTACAAGAAGCTTTAACAAAGAGTTACAAAATATAAAGAACAATCAAACAGAGTTGAAGAATACAATAACTGAAATGAAAAACACACTAGAAGTAATCAGTAGCAGAATAAATGAGGCAGAAGAATGGAAAAGTGACCTGGAAGACAGAGTGGTGGAAATCACTGTCGTAGAACAGAATAAAGAAAAAGAATTAAAAGAAGAGACCTCTGGGACAATGTCAAGTGCACCATCATTTGCATTATAGGAGTCCCAGAAGGAAAAGAGAGAGAAAGGGCCAGAGAAGATATTCGAATAGATAAGAGCTGAAAAATTCCCCAACATGGAAAAAGAAACAGTCCCCTAAGTCCAGAAAGCACAGAGACTCCCATACAGGATGAATCCAAGGAGGAACATGATGAGACACATAGCAATCAAATTGACAGAAATCAAAATCCTAGCCAGAGCAATAAGAAAAGAAAAAGAAAAGGAATCCAAACTGGAAATGAAAAAGTAAAACTGTCACTGTTTGAAGATGGCATAATACTATACACAGAAAACCCTAAAGATGCTACTAGAAAACTACTAGAGCTCATCAATGAATTCAGTAAAGTAGTAGAATACAAAATTATTACACATAAATCTGTTGCATTTCTATACACAACAACAAAAGATCAGAAAGAGAAATTAGGGGGAGTTGAGGAAGATGGTGGAAAAGTAAGACATGGAGATCACCTTCCTCCCCACAGATACATCAGAAATACATCTACACGTGGAACTACTACTATAGAACACCGACTGAATGCTGGCAGAAGACCTCAGACCTCCCAAAAGGCAAGAAACTCCCCACGTACCTGGGTAAGGCAAAAGAAAAAAGAAAAAAACAGAGACAAAAGAATAGGGATGGGACCTGCATCAGTGGGAGGGAGGTGTGAAGGAGGAAAGGTTTCCACACACTAGTAAGCCACTTTGTAGGCGGAGACTGTGGCTGGGAGAGGGGAGAAGAAGCTTTGGAGACACGGAGGAGAGTGCAGCAACAGGGGTGTGGAGGGTAAAGCGGAGAGATTCCTGCACAGAGGATCGGTGCTGACCAGCACTCCCCAGCAAGAGAGGCTTGTCTGCTCAGCCACCGGGACGGGCGGGGGCTGGGAGCTGAGGCTCGGGCTTTGGTCGGATCCCAGGGAGAGGATTGCGGTTGGTGGCATGAACACAGCCTGAAGAGATTAGTGAACCATGGCTAGCCGGGAGCGAGTCCGGGAAAAAGCCTGGACCTGCAGAAGAGACAAGAGACTATTTCTTCCCTCTTTGTTTCCTGGTGCACGAGCAGAGGGGATTAAGAGCACTGCTTAAAGGAGCTTGAGAGACGGGCGTGAGCCGCGGCTAACAGTGTGGACCACAGAGACGGGCATGAGACGCTAAAGCTGCTGCTGCCACCACCAAGAAGTCTGTGTGCAAGCACAGGTCACTATCCACACCTCCCCTCCTGGGAGCTTGTGCAGCCCACCACTGCCAGGGTCCCGTGATCCAGGGACAACTTCCCCGGGAGAGCACACGGTGTGCCTCAGGCTGCTGCAACGTCACACTGGTCTCTGCCGCCGCAGGCTTGCCCCGCATCCGTACCTGTCCTACCCCTTGCCTGAGTGAGCCAGAGTCCCCGAATCAGCTGCTCCTTTAACCCTGTCCTGTCTGAGCGAAGAGCAGACGCCCTCAGGCGACCTACTCACAGAGGTGGGGCCAAATCCAAAGCTGAACCCCAGGAGCTGTGCAAACAAAGAAGAGAAAGGGAAATCCCTCTCAGCAGCCTCAGGAGCAGCAGATTAAATCTCCACAATCAACTTGATTTACCCTGCATCTGTGGAGATTTTGTCTGTAGAGCCGTGCTTTCACCATTTGTCCTAGGATTCTGCCCATCCGTTTTTTTCTTTTTTTTTTACTTAAAAATTTTTTTTCTTAACAATTATTTTTTATTTTAATAACTTTATTTTATCCTCTTTCTTTCTTTATTTCTTTCTTTCTGTCTTTCTTTCTATTTTCTCTCCCTTTTTTTCTGAACCGTGTGGATGAAAGGCTCTTGGTGCTCCTGCCAGGAGTCAGTGCTGTGCCTCTGAGGTGGGAGAGCCAACTTCAGGACACTTGTCCACAGGAGACGTCCCAGCTCCATGCAATATCAAATGGTGAAAATCTCCCAGAGACCTCCATCTCAGCACCAAGACCCAGCTGCACTCAACGACCAGCAAGCTACAGTGCTGGACACCCTATGCCAAACAACTAGCAAGACAGGAACACAACACCACCCATTAGCAGAGAGGCTGCCTAAAATCATAATAAGGTCACAGAAACCCCAAAACACACCACAAGACGTGGACCTGCCCACCAGAAAGACAAGATCCAGCATCATCCACCAGAACACAGGCACTAGTCCCCTCCACCAGGAAGCCTACACAACCCACTGAACCAACCTTAGTCACTGGGGACAGACACCAATAACAATGGAAACTACGAATCTGCAGCCTGCGAAAAGGAGAACCCAAACACAGTAAGATAAGCAAAATGAAAAGACAGAGAAACTCACAGCAGATGAAGGAACAAGGTAAAAACCCACCAGACCTAACAAATGAAGAAGAAATAGGCAGTCTACCTGAAAAAGAATTCAGAATAATGATAGTAAAGATGATCCAAAATCTTGGAAGTGGAAAAGAGAAAATGCAAGAAACATTTAACAAGGACCTAGAAGAATGAAAGAGGAAACAAGCAATGATCAACAACACAATAAACGAAATTAAAATACTCTAGAAGGGATCAATAGCAGAATAACTGAGGCAGAAGAACGGATAAGTGACCTGGAAGATAAAATAGTGGAAATAACTACTGCAGAGCACAATAAAGAAAAAAGAATGAAAAGAAATGAGGACGGTCTAAGAGCCCTCTGGGACAACGTTAAATGCACCAACATTCAAATTATAGGGGTCCCAGAAGAAGAAGAGAAAAAAAAAAGGACTGTGAAAATATTTGAAGAGATTATAGTTGAAAACTTCCCTAATATGGGAAAGGAAATAGTTAATCAAGCCCAGGAAGCACAGAGAGTCCCATACAGGATAAATCCAAGGAGAAACACACCAAGACACATAATAATCAAACTGTCAGAAAATAAATACAAAGAAAACATATTAAAAGCAGCAAGGGAAAAACAATAAATTACACACAAAGGAATCCCTATAAGGTTAACAGCTGATCTTTCAGCAGAAACTCTGCAAGCCAGAAGGGAGTGGCAGGACATATTTAAAAGTGATGAAGGAGAAAAACCTACAACCAAGATTACTCTACCCAGCAAGGATCTCATTCAGATTTGATGGAGAAATTAAAATCTTTACAGACAAGAAAGAGCTGAGAGTTCAGCACCACCAAACCAGCATTACACCAAATGCTAAAGGAACTTCTATAGGCAAGAAACACAAGAGAAGGAAAAGACCTACAAGAACAAACACAAAACAATTAAGAAAATGGGAATAGGAACATACATATTGATATTTACCTTAAATGTAACTGGATTAAATGCTCCCACCAAAAGATACAGGCTGGCTGAATGGATATAAAAACAAGACCCATATATATGCTGTCTACAAGAGACCCATTTCAGACCTAGGGACACATACAGACTGAAAGTGAGGGAATGGAAAAAGATATTCCATGTGAATGGGAATCAAAAGAAAGCTTGAGTAGCAATTTTCCTATCAGAAAAAATAGACTTTAAAATAAAGACTATTACAACAGACAAAGAAGGACATTACATAATGATCAAGGGATTGATCCAAGAGGAAGAAATAACAATTGTAAATATTTATGCACCCAACATAGGAGCTCCTCAATACATAAGGGAAATACAAGCAGCCATAAAAGGGGAAATTGACAGTAACACAATCATAGTAGGGGACTTTAACACCCCACTTTCACCAATGGACAGATCATCCAAAATGAAAATAAATAAGGAAACACAAGCTTTAAATGACACATTAAACAAGATGGACTTAATTGATATTTATAGGACATTCCATCCAAAACAACAGAATACACATTTTTCTCAAGTGCTCATGGAATATTCTCCAGGATAAATCATATGTTGGGTCACAAATCAAGCTTTGGTAAATTTAAGAAAATTGAAATCGTATCAAGTATCTTTTCCAACCACAATTCTTGAGACTAGATATCAATTACAGGTAAATATCTGTAAAAAATACAAACACGTGGAGGCTAAACAATACACTACTTAATAACCAAGTGATCACTGAAGAAATCAAGGAGAGATCAAAAAATACCTAGAAACAAATGATAATGGAAATACAATGAACCAAAACTGATGGGATGCAGCAAAAGCAGTTCTACGAGGGAAGTTTATAGCAATACAACCCTACCTTAAGAAACAGGACACATCTCAAATAAACAACCTAACCTTGCACGTAAAGCAATTAGAGAAAGAAGAACAAAAAAAACCAGGAAGAAATAGAAAATAAGAACAGACCAATCACAAGCACTGAAATTGAAACTGTGATTAAACATCTTCCAACAAACAAAAGCCCAGGACCAGATGCCTTCACAGGCGAATTCTATCAAACATTTAGAAAAGAGCTAACACCTATCCTTCTAAAACTCTTCCAAAATATAGCAGAGAGAGGAACACTCCAAAACTCCTTCTACGAGGTCACCGTCAGCCTGATACCAAAACCAGACAAAGATGTCACAAAGAAAGAAAACTACAGGCCAATATCACTGATGAACATAGATGTAAATATCCTCAACAAAAGAGGAACACTCCAAAACTCCTTCTATGAGGTCACCGTCAGCCTGATACCAAAACCAGACAAAGATGTCACAAAGAAAGAAAACTACAGGCCAATATCACTGATGAACATAGATGCAAAAATCCTCAACAAAATACTAGCAAACAGAATCCAAGAGCACATTAAAAGGATCATACACCATGATCAAGTGGGGTTTATCCCAGGAATGCAAGGATTCTTCAATATAGGCAAATCAGTCAAGGTGATACACCATATTAACAAATTGAAGGAGAAAAACCATATGATTATCTCAATAGATGCAGAGAAAGTTTTCAACAAATTTCAACACCAATTTATGGTAAAAACCCGGCAGAAAGCAGGCATACAGGGAACTTTCCTCAACGTAATAAAGGCCATATATGACAAACTCACAGCCAACATCGTCCTCAATGGTGAAAAACTGAAACCGTTTCCACTAAGATCAGGTACAAGACAAGGTTGCCCACTCTCACAACTATTATTCAACATTGTTTTGGAAGTTTTAGCCACAGCAATCAGAGAAGAAAAATAAATAAAAGGAATCCAAATCAGATAAAAAGAAGTAAAGCTGTCACTGTTTGCAGATGACATGATACTATACATAGAGAATCCTAAAAATGCTACCAGAAAACTACTAGAGCTAATCAATGAATT
>NC_041225.1:287157-298735 GCF_002837175.3 Physeter macrocephalus | reverse complement strand
AACAAAAAAACAAACAACCCAATCCAAAAATGGGCAGAAGACCTAAATAGACATTTCTCCAAAGAAGATATACAGATTGCCAACAAACACGTGTAAGAATGCTCAACAACATTAATCATTAGAGAAATGTAAATCAAAACTACAATGAGATATCATCTCACACCGGTCAGAATGGTCATCATCAAAAAATCTAGAAACAATAAATGCTGGAGAGGCTGTGGAGAAAATGGAACACTCTTGCACTTTTGGTGGGAATATAAAGTATTTTTGAAAGATGGTAACATGAAGCCAAAAGTTTCTGATGAAAGAAGACCCCACCATGCCTCAGAAGGTTTGATTCAGACAAACCCGAGTAAAATGAGACTCACAATTGGACCTAAGACACCCCAAAGGAGATTGGAATTTAAAGATGCTCTGCCTTCATTGGAACCAGAGTTTTCCAGTGTTCCTTCCCATGGATCTTTGAAAAGAAATGCCTGAGTGTTTTCAAACCTGCTGTAGCCAAAATCCACAAACCTGAGTACTGAGTTCTCCATTAGTCTATTCCTAAGTGAAGGAATGGTTGACATTCTACAGTTCTACCTGATGTTGGTCTACCAGAGTGAAAAATATGGTAGACAACAAGCTCTTTCAAAAAAATTAATGAATGTATCGACATACCTCTATTCTAACCTGTCCTGGATTTTATCTTTACTGCTCTTTAATTGTCTATGACCTAATAGGAAAAATTATCAGGACCATTTCTGGAAAATTGTTTCTTCTGAAAGAAATGGATACTGTAGTTCCTGAGGGCAATTTTGGATTTAGCATCTCACATGCCATCTCCATGTTGGAAACAATAATAGCCAGGTGACTATATAAATGGCCATATGGGTAGATAGAGAATGGAACAATGACAGGTTAAGAAAATGCATTGTTATGGTTCTTTTTGTCACATGTAACAAAACCCAATTTTGTTTAGCTTAAACACAAAACATATTAGCCAAAAATAAAATTTTGAAAGATAAGGGTGGGGTGAGAATAGGGAGAATTGTTGCCCAGAATCCAAGAGTGAAAGAAACAAAGCCCTCAGAAAGACAGAAGCCATTGTTGCTTCAAAGATCTCAGCTATGGAAAACAATGAACCTTTAACCAAAAGTTATCTCAGTTCAAAATTTCATATTTCTAAGAGGAAAGACCTGATTGGCCCAGCTTAAAGAAGTCCAGCCCTAGGCCATTCACATTTGGCCAACAACAGGAGGGCTTATAGACCACCCATGATTAACATGATATCGTCTTCTGTTTGGGGAAAATTTTCAGTCAAGGTGGAGTCACTGAGGGGCAAGATCAAGATGATGAAGTAGGAGGACCTTGAGCTCACCTTCCTCCATGAGCACATCAAAACTCCAACTACATATAGAGAAACTCTCTCTGAGAACAACCTGGAGACTAACACAAGAGCTCTTCTTCAACCAAGGCTGTAAAGAAAGAACCACACAGAATCTGGTAGGGGGGAGAAGTAATCTAATTGGGACCCACACCTCTGGTGGATGACTCAGAAAAAGAGGGGGATATCTCAGGCTTGGGGATCCTCCCTAAGGAGTAAGGGGATTAGAGCCCCATAATAAGTACCTCAGCCCTGGGTTTTGACACTGGGAAAATCAGCTCCCTTAGCTGGTTTGAAAACCAGTGGGACTTACTGGGGGACTGTAAGAAACTTAGAGCACACACTTAAAGAGCACATGCAGACTTGATTGCTCTCAGTCCCAGCATAGAGGCAGCAGATTGAAAACTGCCTGGTGCTCTGGCTGGTCTGCCAGGACCACCCCAGCACACACCCCAGCCTGCACAAAACCCATGCTCCAACTCCTCCTGCTCTGGCACTGCTCCCCACTAAATGGGAGACCGTCATTCCCAACAAACACGTGCACACCAGGGAAGGAGTGGAGCCACCTTGGGCAGCAGCCCTACATCTAGCCAGGGTGGAGACACAAGCCAGCCCAGAAGTGCAGCTCCAACTCCTTGAGCCTCAACCCCACCTCTGACCAAGTTGGACACGTGGACCCAGCTAAGAAGTGTTGATCCAAAACCTTGGTCCCCAGACATTCCCCTTTTCAAGGCAGAGACTGCCATTACACCTGGGAGAAGCTCAATTCCCTAAGGGATCCTTCTCTACCTCTTGTGCTACGGCCTTGCCCCTCAATAGGGCAGTAACCACCACTGAGCTGAGGAGAAGCCCTGGATCACACCTGGCTCCAGCTCTAGCCCCTCCAACTCCAGCCTTACCTCTCATGGTGGGGGGTGGGAAAGCTGCCAATGCAACCCAGGAGAAGATACAGCCTGTGCTTACTTTAGATCAAGCTTTCCCACCAAAACCACTGGGCACATGCAGACCGTATACAGATGCTCCCATACAAGGACACAACTTTAAGACAAGGATAGTGTCATAGAGACAAAGAAACTCAAACAAAATGAGAAGACAGATGTATATGTTTCAAACAAAATAACAAAATAAAATTCCAGAAAAAAAAATAGTGAAATGAAGATAATAATTGCCCTGAGAAAGAATTCAAAGCACAGTAATAAGGAATAAGACAAGGATGTCCACTCTCACCACTTCTATTTAATATAGTATTGGAAGTCCTAGCCCCAGTGGTCAGACCAGAAAAAGAAATAAAATGCATCCAAATTGGAAGGGAAGAAGTAAAACTGTCACTATTTGCAGATGGCATAATACTATGTATAGAAACCCCTATCATCTCCACAAAAACAACAACAACAACAAAAAAACCCATTAGAACTAATAAATGAATTCAGTAAAGTTGCAGGATACAAGATTAATATACAGAAATCTGTTGCTTTTCCATGTGCTAATAATCAGCTATCAGAAAGAGAGAGCAAAAAAAAAAAAATCCCATTTAAAACCATATCAAAAAAAAAGAAAATACCTAGGAATATACTTAAGCAAGGAGGTGAAAGACCTATACTCTGAAATCTATAAAACACTGATGAAGGAAACTGAAGATGACACAAAGAAATGGAAAGATACCCCATGTTCATGGATTGGAAGAATTAATATTTTTTAAATGGCTGTACTGCCCAAAGCAATCTGCAGATTTAATGCAATCCCTATCAAAATATGCATTATATTTTCACAGAACTAAAACAAATAAATTTGTGTGAAACCACAAAAGACACTGAATAGCAATCCTGAGCAAGAGGAAAAAGCTGGAGGTATCACGCTCCCTGACTTCAGACTGTACTACAAAGCTACAATAATGAAAACAGTATGATACTGCCACAAATACAGAAACATAGAGCAAGTGAAAAAAAATAGAGAGCCTGGAAATAATCCCCCATAAACATGGTCAATTAACCTATAATAAAGGAGGCAAGAATATGCAATAGGCAAAAAAACAGTCTCTTTAATTAGTGTTGCTGATGACACTGGACTGCTACATGTAAAAGAATAAAATTAGAACATTTTTTCACCATATTCAAATATAAACTCAAAATGGATTAAAGATCTAAATGTAAGACTTGAAACCATAAAACTTCTAGAAGAAAACATAGGCAGTATACTCTTTGACAAAGGTCTTAGCAATACTTTTTTGGATCTGTCTCCTCAGGCAAAGGAAACAAGAGCAAAAATAAATAAATGGACGTAATCAAAATTAAAAGTTTTGCACAGCAAAGGAAACCATCAACAAAATGAAATGGCAACCTACCGAATGGAAGAATATATTTGCAAATAATATGGCTGATAAGGAAGTACTATCCAAAATACATAAAGAACTCATATAACTCAATATCAAAAAACAAATATCATGATTAAAAAATAGGCAGAGGACAGAGGACCTGAGTAGGTATTTTTCTAAGAAGACATAAAGATGGTCAACATGCATATGAAAATATGTTCAACCTCACTAATAATCATGGAAATGCAAATCAAAACTACAATGAGATACCAACTCTCACCTCTCACAATGACTATTATCAAAAAGACAAGAAAACAGCAACTGTTGGTGAGGATGTACTTTGTGCAGTGTTGGTGGGAATGAAAATTGGTGCAGCCACTACAGAAAATAGTATGGAGGGTCCTCAAAAAAAAAAAAAAACAATAGAACTACCATACTTTGCAGCCGTCCCACTCTGAGTATTTTCCCAAAGAAAACAAAAACACTAATTTGGAAAGTTATATGCACCCATATATCTACTGCAGCACTATTCACAATAATCAATATCTGGAAGCAAACTAAGTGTCCATTAACAGTTAATGGATAAAGAAGAATAAGTGGTATATATGTGTGTGTGAGTGTGTGTGTGTGTGTGTGTGTGTATATATATATATAATGGAATATTGCTCAGCCATAAAAAAGAATGAATTTTTTCCATTTGTAACAACATGGATGAACCTAGAGCGTATTGTGCTTAGTGAAATAAGTCAGAAAGAGAAAGATAATACTACACATTTTTACTTATATGTGGAATCTCGAAAATAAATCAAATGAACAAACAAAACAGAAACAGACTCAGATACAGAGAACAAACTAGTAGTTACCAGTGGGGAGAGGAATGAAGGGAGGGGTAAGATAGGGCAAGGACATTAAGAGATACAAACTACTAGGTATAAAATAAGTAAGCTACAAGGATGTATTGTACAACACAGGGAATACAGCCAATATATTATAATTACTTTATAAGAAGTCTAATCTATAAAAATATCAAATCACTATATTGTATAGTGAATGTCAGTTATCAAGAAGACAAGAAACAAGTGTTGGTGGGGATGTGGAAAAAATGAAACCCTTGTGCACACTTGGGAATTTAAATTGGGGGCAGCCACTATGAAAAACAGTATGGAGGTTCCACAAAAAATTAAAAATAGAGCTATCATATGATCCAGTAATTCCACTTCTAGGTATTTTCCCAAAGAAAATAAAAACACTAATTCAAAAAGATATATGTACCCCTATATTCATTGCAGCACTATTTACAATAGCTATGATATTGAAGCAATATGAGTGTCCATTGTTAGATGAATAGATATAGAATATATATATATATATATATAATGGAATACTAGTCACCCATAAAAAGAATGAAATCTTGTCATTTGTGACAATATGGATGGACCTAGAGGGCATTATGCTAAATGAAATGTCAGAAAAAGACAAATGCTGTATGATTTCACTCATATGTGGAATCTAAAAAAACAAAATAAATGAACAAACAAAACAAAACAGAACAGAAATGTACTCATAGATACAGAGAACAAACTGGTGGTTACCAGAGGGGAGAAGGTGGGGGATGTACGAAATAGGTGAAGGGATTAAGAGGAACAAATTTCCAGCTATAAAATAAAGAAGTCAGAGGAATGTAATGTACACATAGGGAATATAGTCAATAATATTGTAACAAATTTGTATGGCGATGGAAGATAATTGGACTCGTGAATATTTCATAATGTATAAAAATATTAAACTACAATGTTGTACATCTGAAACTAATATAATATTGTAAGGCAACCACACTTCAATTAAATAAATAAATAAATTTTTTTTATTTTAAATGTGGAGTCACTGTAAGGGGGAAATCAACCAGTACATGAAATATCTACTCCAGGACAGAAGAAGATGTGATAAATCAGATAGTAGTTCTTTGGGCTACAGGATAACAGAAAACATTTAAATAGTTATGTTCAGGAGGTGGGGGGTGGAAGGATGGGGGTTGGGGTTTTTGTTTATTAGTTTTAGGGGTTTTTTGCATAATAATAAGTCCAATCAACAATTCAGTGCCAGAATTTCCAAAATTCTGTTGGTTTTTCCATTGCAGTCATAAGCTAAGGGCTGCATCTTCAATCATCACATCTGCAATCAGGTAGGAAGAAGACGAAAAGGGAGGGGATGGTGCCTGGAACAAGAATGTACAATTGTTAACATGTATATCCATATGCAAAAGAATTAAGTTGGTCCCTTACCTCATGCCAAAACTAATTTAAAATGGACTGAAAAACCTAAATGTAAGAGTTAAAACTCTCAAAAGAAAACATGAAGTGTAAACTTTTGTGACATTGGATTAGACAATTGTTTATTAGATGTGACACCTAAAGCACAAGCAACCAAAGGAAAAAAACAGATAAATTGGGCTTCATAAAAGTTAAAAACTTCTGTGCTTCAAAGAAAAAAATCAAGGTAATGAAAAGGCAATGCACAAAATGAGAGAAAACCTTTGCAAATCATATATCTAATAAGGCTCTAGTATCCAGAATATATAGCTATTACAACTCAACAATATAAGAACAAATAATCCAGTTTAAAAATTGGCAAAGAATCTAAATAGGCATTTATCCAAAGAAGATAAACAAATGGCCAATAAGCCCATGAAAAGCAGCTCAGCATCTCATTCCTAATCGGAAATGCAAATCAAAACCACAATGAGATACCACTTCACACCCAGTAGGATGCCTATAATAAAAAAGACACAAAATAACAAGTGTTGGCAATGTTCCGATGTAGAGAAATCAGAACCCTCACGTAATTATGGTTGGAATGTAAAATGGTACTGTTGCTTTGGAAAACTCTTTGGCAGTTCGTCAAAAATTTGGACATAAAGTTGGCATTTAGCCCAGCAATTCCACCTTAGCTATATACCCAAGAGAATTAAAAACAAATGTGCACACCAATGCTCATAGCATAATAGCAAAAAGTTTAAACAACACAAATGCTTATCAACTGATGAATGGATAAACAAAATGCAGTATGTCCTTATAATGTACTATTATTCAGCCATAAAATATATAAAGTACATATATATGAATACATGATACAATATGGAGGAATTTTGAAAATATTATGCTAGGTGAAACAAGCCAGACACAAAAGACCACATATTATATACTCCATTTATATGAAATGTCCAGAACAGGCAAATGCATGGAGACATAAAGTAAACTATTATTTGCCACGGTCTGAAAGAAGAGAATAGGATGTGAATGTTAATAGGTAGGAAGGTTCTTCTGGGGATGATGAAAATGTTCTAAAATTAAATGCTCTTGATGATTACAAAACTGTGGATATATTAAAAGTCATTGAATTGTACACTTTAAATGGGTGAATTGTATGGTATGTGAATTACATTTCAATAAAGCTGTTAAAAACAAAATTTACAAACTAAATCAAAATAAAAAGGAAGAAAGAAAGGAAAAATGTATAAACCTCAAAGCAAAGAATTTTTTCTGAGTCTCATTGCATAACTGGTTTTACAAGTAGACAGAAGTAGCTTCCTGGGGTTATAACTTCAGGTTCCTGAAAAACTCTCTATTTCACCTGTAACTACTGCACAAGACAACTCAGCATTACCTGTAAGAGAAATACAAATATCCAGGTTTTTAAGTGAATTTGAGTCTTATTTTAATTTCAGCTCTGCCACTTTGGAGAAACTCACATGCTCTCAATAGTCTTCTGGACAATGCTGCCAGGACTCTGCCCATTTCCCCTCTGATCCCTTTCCATTTTTGTGTAGATTTGTCTATAATCGTCTTCCCTCCCAAAGGCCTGCACTGTATCTATTTGTTAGAGATGCCCTCAGGGTGACAGGGAGTCCTAAGTACCTGAGGATTGCAAACTAAAGAATGTCATTCAAAATCTGGTTCTACAAGAATGAAGTCACTAGTCACTGCAGTCATTGAGGGCAGAGATCAGGAATGAGGCATTCTGTGCTTTGGGAAAAACTGGTGGAACAAGCCTTCAGATAGATATTTTCAGATTTTATAAACCCAATTTCTTGCCTTCTCATATCTAGAAAAGCACTAAAATCATTAACAGAGACATCTGCTCCTCATGACTAGCAGCAACCTTCTGTCAAAATGTGTGCTCAGGTACACATATCCCCTCTTCACTAAAATCATGTATCCCCCACTACCTCTTAGGAGCAGTTTGTCGGAGTTATCTGAGAGGCTGTCTCCTGGGCGATAGTCCTTAGTAAGCCCCAAATAAAACAACTCATAGCTCTCACATTGCACATTTTTTTTCAGTTGACAGGATGTACGTAATCCTTAGCCAGTGACTGATAGGTCCAGGGGTATAAATACCCTAGTCACCTTGTCTCCCATGAGGCAACTCTGAATTAAGCCCCACAGTAACGATAGAGCTTCCAGTGGTTTTGAGACAAATCCTTTGCTTGGCCTCCTACTTTTCTCTGTCCCAATTTCCCCACCCCAGCTAAGAACATTTCCTGATACCTAATACCACAGGTATCCTCATCTCAAATCTGCTTCTGGGGAACCTAATCTAAGGTAGCTTTCCTTATCTACAAAACAACAAGCATAGGGATAACAAGGAAAAGGCTCTATGACAACAACAGAGCAGGCCCTTGATAAACAGAGATTCTTGTTTGACTTCTAGTACCATGACCTGTCAGAACATTCTTATCCTTGGATAACTTCCTGTAGACCATAAACAGAAAGACTATGAGGAAACCAAAGAGGTAGTGGAATATGTGAGTGAATAAATGTGAAAAAAAATAAGACAGGAAAACAGGACGTCTTGGATGCAACACAGCCGTGGCTGAGAATGTGAACTCAGACTAAGTTTGGACCTAAAATATCCCAGCTACCTGAACACATTATTTACTTCTCCAAGTCTTGATTTTCCCCTGTAAAATGGGAATAACAACAGATCATCTCATAAAACTGTTAAGAGGATTAAATGAGATCGTGAGTGGACAGCACCTGGCATTAAGTAAAAATTAGCTATTGTTATTATGGTGGTGGTGGCAGTGGTAGTTATTTTTTTGTATATGTATGTGGCAGTAGTAATAGAAGTAATCTGGGGGCACCAAAAACAAGTTTTACTGACTTCACAATTTTGCCACAATTGAAGTTAGATCCAATTTGACAACTAGGCTAAATTCCAAACTCCTTAAGGCAGATGCAGTTTTAAATCTCATTCCAAAGGATAAAACCCTATGCCTCATATTGAGTGTTGGAAGTGTTTTGCCTGGTGGCAGAAGGCACTAGGCTTCTGTTTCATGCAGATGACACCAGGCAGAGATTTTAATCAGCCCCCAAAATCAGTCTTTCTAACACCACCCAGGCTTCCAGTACTAGGAGAGGCACCTGTGACAGCTGTCAAACTAACACTCTGCTGAGCAGGAAAGCCTCATAAAATAGCATAGGGATATATGTTTATATACTTGTTTTTAATTTTAAAAGGATGAAAAATGCATGGCTATGGGACTCAGCCAGGCATAAATTATACAGTGTGACATGTCAGTCAGCAAGCACAACAATTAGATGTAAGAAGTCTGAGGAATAGGTAAACACTTATAGAGGGCTGTCTGACACACAGCTCAGACACAGCACACTGAAAGGACATGTTGTAGCAATGAGTAATACAAAAAGCATCCCAGGAAGCGGTGCATACTTCACCTGAAGCCAATTCCCCAGGGAAACCAGAGACAAGCTTCAATTGTACATGTGTAAACAAAGTGACTTCATATATTCTGACTCAGGTTCAGTTCAACTAGTGCTCCTGCTTCACTCTTGTGAAGTCTATTCTCCACCAAAGTGATCCTTTTACAACCAATACCAGTTTATTTCACACCCCTAATCAAAAACCTTCCAATGACTTCCATCACACATTGTACAAAATCCAAAATTCTTAACATGATCAGCAATCCCAACATAATCTGACTCCTGGGTCCCTAGTTTACCTTATTTCCTGCCCCTTCTCCCCTTGCTCATTCTACTCCAGTCCACTACCCTCTTTTGTCTTCCTCAAATTTGGCAAGTACACATGCTGTCTGGGAACTTTACTCCTGTTGCTCTGCCAGGAATGCTTCCCTTCCCCCTCCCCAGGTATTTCAGGGGCTCACTCCTTTATTGCATTCAAATCTCTGCTCAAGTGTTGCCTTCTCAGAATAGCCTGCTACCCAACATATAATGTATTTATTAGTGTACATGTTTATACACTTTCTTGTCCTGGACTGTAAGTTCCATGAGGATAAGGACTTTCTTTTATTCATAGCCGTATATCCAGTGCCTGGAACTGAGCCTGGCATATAGTGAGCACTCAGTATTTGTTTAAGGAATAAATGGTTGAATGAATGAGTTCACTGAGTACATATTACATATGAGGCAATTGTGTTCAAAAACAGAATTCAAAAGATAAAGTATATTAGAATCTACGTCTACACTGTATAACTTTCACAGGTGGCTACTGAGCACCTAGAAGGATGAATGTCCAAACTAAGATGTGCAATAAGTGTACTTACTACTAAAAATCTACTGGATTTTTGAAGACTTAGTATGAAAAAGAATGTAAATTGCCTCAATAATTTTTATATTGACTACTTTTTTTGTTTTTTTTTTTAAAGAATGTTATTTTATTTTTCATTTTTATTTTTGGCCTCACTGTGCAGCATGTGGCCAAAAAATAAATAAAAATGAGAAATAAAATAATATTCTTTTAAAAAAAAACAGGGATTGAACCCACACCCCCTGCATTGGGAGTGTGGAGTCTTAACCACCGGACTGTCAGGGTAATCCCTTGACTATTTTTTTTTTAATACTTTTTTTGTGTGTGTGTGGTATGCAGGCCTCTCACTGTTGTGACCTCTCCCATTGCAGAGCACAGGCTCCGGACTCTCAGGCTCCTATTTTTTTTTTTAATACTTTTTTTGTGTGTGTGTGGTATGCAGGCCTCTCACTGTTGTGACCTCTCCCGTTGCAGAGCACAGGCTCCGGACTCTCAGGCTCAGCGGTCATGGCTCACGGGTCCAGCAGCTCCGCGGCATGTGGGATCCTCCCAGACCTGGGCACGAACCCACGTCCCCTGCATCGGCAGGCGGACTCCCAACCACTGCACCACCAGAGAAGCCCTAGACTATGTTTTAACATGAAAATATTTTGGATATATTGGGTTACACAAAATATATGATTAAAATTAACTTTACCAGTTTCTTTCCACTTTTTTAATGTGGCTAATAGAAATTTTTAAGTTATATATTTCATTTCCTTTAGGGCTTGAACTGAATTTCTATTGGGCCTAGATGGTACAAAGGGAGTGGCAGATAGTAAATGGATTATTTCCAAATAGTATGAGTTAAGAAAGAAGGCTTTTTAAAATTATCAACAAGGTGATATAGGGAGATCAAATGAGTGGCAATGTACGCAACCTGGATGTTCAAAGCCTGCTGAAGGAATTGATATATTAAGTGTTTTTTTAAAGCAATGCTTCTCAATTGAGTGTGTATCAAATCACCTGGAGATACTGTTACCATGCAGATTCTGAATTAATAGGTCTGGGGTAAGGCTTGAGATTCTGTGTTTCTTATAAGTTCCCAAGTGGTAGCAATATTGAGGCCTTGTGAACCACACTTTGAGTAAAGAAGTTTTGAAGGTCTGTTTAGAGTTGCCCAGGTGAAGAAGGTTGGGAAGGAATTCAGATAATTAGAAGTCTCACTCAAGCCTATTCCATCATCTCCCTGTCAACTGTGGAAAGATCTGGTTTCTTAGCTGCTAACACTGCATTTTTTTTTTTTTTTTTTTTTTTTTTTTTTTTTTTTTTTTTGTGGTACGTGGGCCTCTCCCTGCTGT
>NC_041225.1:277562-286825 GCF_002837175.3 Physeter macrocephalus | reverse complement strand
CCGGCCCCCCTGCATCGGCAGGCGGACGCGCAACCACTGCGCCACCAGGGAAGCCCCAACACTGCATTTTTAAAGTTACCCATGGCCTAAAGTTTCTGCAGGGGCCATGGATGCCTAGAGGAAACAAATATGAGAAAGTCAAATTTGGAATTCATACGTTCTAATTTACTAAGACATCCCCAAGCAACTACCTAGAGCAGCAATTACTCACATTGAGCCTGAGACTCGGACTGCCAGAACTTCAGTGCCAAAGTCAGGGCCTCAACTCAATACATACCCTCTTTCCTCCAGATCCGCAATCTGGACTCTGGAGTTCCCTGAGGGGGAGGGAAATATGGCATTTAGGGATTAGCCAACGGCTCAATCTAAGTGGTTATGGTACAACTCAACTCTTGCTTTCTTATCAGTAAGGGAATTCTGAAGCTTGTAGTAAAGGAACACAAGGCAGCATAGGGGATTTATATAGGTTTGTCCCCACAGAGAGTGTTCAGGGTCTCAGGCAGGCACCTATGTTAAAATGATCACATATAGCATATTTGGGACTCAGTACATCACAGCAAGGGAAAGAAACACATTTGAGAGAAAGGTTATAGGAAAATTAATGTGAGAATAGTACACATTCCATGGGCAAGCTGCTGGTGAACATAAGTGAAAGCAGAGAATAAACTCTTCTACCCTGTTGGTGAGAATATAAATTTGTGCAGCCACTATGGAGAACAATATGGAGGCTCCTTAAAAAAACTAAAAATAGAGTTACCATATAATCCAGCAATCCCACTCCTGGGCATATATACAGAAAAATGAAAGCTCTAATTCAAAAAGATACATGCACCCCAATGTTCATTGCAACACTGTTTACAATAGCCAAGACATAGAAACAACATAAATGTCCATCGACAGAGGAATTGATAAAGAAGACATTATATATATATAACTTAGCCATAAAAAAAGAATGAAATAATGCAATTTGCAGCAACATGGACCTGGATATTATCATACTAAGTGAAGTAAATCAGACGGAGAAAAACAAATACCATATGATATCGTTTATATGAAGAATCCAAAAAAATGATACAAATGAACTTATTTACAACACAGAAACAGACTCAGAGACTTAGAGAATGAACTTATGGTTACCATAGGGGAAGGGCAGGAGGGAGGGATAGACTGGGAGTTTGGGGTTGACATGTACACACTGTTATATTTAAACTAGATAAGCAAAAAGGACCTACTGTATAGCACACAGGTAACTCTGCTCAATATTCTGTAATAACCTAAATGGGAAAAGAATTTGAAAAAGAATACATACATGTATATGTATCTGTATATGTATATGTAGAAATGAATCACTTTGCCATACACCTGAAGCTAACACAACATTGTTAATCAACTATACACCAATGTAAAATAGAAATATTTAAAAAAGAAGCAGACTCATAGATATAAAGAACAAACTGGTGGTTACAAATGGCGAGAGAGAAGGGGGAGGGGAAATATAGGGGTAAGGGAGTAAGAGGTACAAACTATTATGTATAAAATAAGCTACAAGGATATATTGTACAGCATGAGGAATATAGCCAATATTTTATAATAACTATAAATGGAGTATAAAGTTCAAAAATTGTGAATCACTATATTATACACCTGTAACATACAATATTGTACAGCAACTTATTTCAATTAAAAAAATAAATTTTAAAAAACATTCAATTGTACATCAACAATATCTCAATTCAAAAAATAAAGTTTTGGGGCTTCCCTGGTGGTGCAGTTGTTGAGAGTCCGCCTGCCGATGCAGGGGACACGGGTTCGTGCCCCGGTCCGGGAAGATTCCACATGCCACAGAGCAGCTAGGCCCGTGAGCCATGGCCGCTGAGCCTGCGCGTCCGGAGCCTGTGCTCCACAACGGGAGAGGCCACAACAGTGAGAGGGCCGTGTACCGCAAAAAAAAAAATAAATAAAAATAAATAAATAAAGTTTTTTTAAAAACACCCAAAAAACAAAATCCAGGCCCAGATGGCTTCACAGGTGAATTCTACCAAACATTTAAAAAACAGTTAATACCTATCCTATTCAAATTATTCCCCCCAAATTGAAGAGGAATGAACACTCCCAAACTTATTTTACAAAGCCAGCATTACCTTGATACCATAATCAGGCAGACACCAGAAAAAATGAAAATTACAAGCCAATATCCCTGATGAACATAGATGCAAAAATCCTCAACAAAATATTAGCAAACAGAATTCAACAATACACTGAAAGATCATAAATCATGATCAAGTTAGATTTATCCCTGGAATGCAAGAATGGTTCAATATCCACAAATCAATCAATGTGATACACCACATAAACAAATTGAAGGACAGTAATCAACTGATTAACTCAACAGATGTGGAAAAAGCATTTTACAAATCTCAACATCTATTTATGATTAAAAACTCAACAAACTGGGTATAGAGGGAACATACCTCAACAAATAATGGCCATATATGACAAACCCATGGCTAAAATTACACTTGATGGTTTAAAAAAAATGGAAGCTTTTCCTCTAAGATGAGTAACAAGACAAGGATGCCCATTCCTGCCACATTTTTTCAATATAGTATTGGAATTTCTAGCCACATCAATAAGGAAAGAAAAAGAAATAAATAGCATCCAAATTGGAAGGGAAGAGGTAAAACTGTCACCATGTGTAGGTGACAAGATACTACATATAGAAAAGCTCAGGTCCACAGGCCAATAAATGAATTCAGTAAATTTCTGGGGTAAAAAATTAATATACTGAGGGGCTTCCCTGGTGGCGCAGTGGTTGCGCGTCCACCTGCCGATGCAGGGGAACCGGGTTCGCGCCCCGGTCTGGGAAGATCCCACATGCTGCGGAGCGGCTGGGCCCATGAGCCATGGCCGCTGAGCCTGCGCGTCTGGAGCCTGTGCTTCGCAACGGGAGAGGCCACAACAGAGGGAGGCCCGCATACCACAAAAAAAAAAATTAATATACTGAAATCTACTGAATCTACACTAATAATCAATGAACTATCAGAAAAAGAAATTAAGAAAGCAATCAATTTACAATTGTATCAAAAAGAATAAAATATCTCAGAATGAATTTAATCAAGAAAGTGAAAGACCTGTACTCTGAAAACTATAAAACATTAATGAAAGATATTGAAGACAATGCTAACAAATGGAAATATATACTGTGCTCATGGACTGGAAGAATCAATATTGTTAAAATGTCCATATTACCCAAAGCAATCTATGATTTAATGTAATCCTTATCAAAATATCAATGTCATTTTCCAAAGAACTAGAAAATATAATTCTAAATTTGTATGGAACCACAAAAGACCCCAGATAGCCAAAATAACCTTGAGAAAGAAGAACAAAGCTAGAGGTGTCATGCTCCCAAACTTGAAATAATCCTTAAAGCTAGAACAATTAAAACAGTATGGTAGGGCTTCCCTGGTGGTACAGTGGTTAAGAATCTGCCTACCAATGCAGGGGACATGGGTTCAAACCCTGGTCCAGGAAGCTCCTACATGCCGTGGAGCAACTAAGTCCATGTGTCACAACTACTGAGCCTGCGCTCTAGAGCCCATGAGCCACAACTACTGAGGCCACGTGCCACAACTGCTGAAGCCCGCACACCTAGAGCCCATGCTCCACAACAAGAGAAGCCACTGGAATAAGAAGCCTGCACACTGCAATGAACAGTAGCCGCTGCTCACCACAACTAAAGAAAGCCCATGCAAAGCAATGAAGACCCAATGCAGCCAAAAATAAATAAGTAAAATAAATAAATTTAGAAGAAAAAAAAAAAGAAAAAAAAGCAAAACAGCATGGTACTGGCACAAAAACAAACACATGTATCAATGGAACAGAATAGAGAGCCCAGAAATAAACCTACATTTATATGGCAAATTAATCTACGACAAAGGAGGCAAGATACACAGTGGGGAAAAGACAGTCTCTTCAATAAATGTTGTTGGGAAAACTGAACAGCTACATGAAACAGAATAAAACTGGACCACTTTCTTATAGTATGTACAAAAATAAACTAAAAATAGATGAAAAACATAAATGTAAGACCTGAAACCATAAAACTCCTAGAAGAAAACATAGGCAGTACACTCGACATAGATTTTAACAATTTTTTTTGGATCTGTCTCCTCAGGCAAGAGCAATAAAAACGAAAATAAACAAATGGGACTATATCAGACTAAAAAACTTTTGTGCAGTAAAGGAAATCACCAAAAAAATGAAGAGGCAAGCTGCTGAATGAGAGATGTTTGTAAATGATATATTTGATATTGGGTTAATATACAAAATCTATAAAGAACCCATACAACTATCAAAAAACCCCCAGAAAACCTGAGTTAAAAATGGGCAGAGAAGCTGAATAGATATTTTTCCAAAGAAGACATAAAGATGGCTCAACATCACTAATTATCAGGGAAATGCAAATCAAAGCCAAAATGAGTACCATCTCACATCTGTCAGAATGTCAGTTATCAAAAGGACAAGAAACAGAGATTGGTTTAAGATGGTGGAGTACAAGGATGCGCTCTCAATCCCTCTGTGAGAACACCAGAATCACAACTAACTGCTGAACAATCATCGACAGGAAGACACTGGAACTCACCAAAAAAGATACCCCACACCCAAAGACAAAGGAGAAGCCACAATGAGATGGTAGGAGGGACGCAATCACAATAAAATCAAATCCCATAACTGCTGGGTGGGTGACACACAAACTGGAAAACACTTATTCCACAGAAGTCAATCCACTGTAGTGAAGGTTCTGACTCCCATGTCAGGCTTCCAAATCTGGGGTTCTGGCAACAGGAGGAGGAATTCCTAGAGAATCAGACTTTGAAGCCTAGTGAGATTTGATTGTAGAACTTCGACAGGACTGGAGAAAGCAGACCCCACCCTTGGAGGGCACACACAAAGTAGTGTGTGCATCGGAACTCAGGGAAAGGAGCAGTGACCCCATAGGAGACTGAAACAGACCTACCTGCTAGTGTTGGAGGTTCTCCTGCAGAGGCAGTGGGGTTGTGTCTCACCATGAGGACAAGGACACTGGCAGCAGAAGTTCTGAGAAGTACTCCTTGGCATGACCCCTCCCAGAATCCACCATTAGCCCCACCAAAGAGCCGTGTAGTCTCCACTGTTGGGTTGCCTCAGGCCAAAGAACCAACAGGAAAGGAACCCAGCCCTACCCAGAAGCTGACAAGCGGGTTAAAGATTTTCTGAGCTCTGGCCACCAAAGCAAGAGTCAGCTCTACCCACCACCAGTGGCTCCCATCAGGAAACTTGCACAAGCCTCTTAGATAACCTCATCCACCAGAGGGCAGACAGCAGAAGCAAGAAGAACTACAATCCTGCAGCCTCTGGAACAATAACCACATTCACAGAAAGATAGACAAAATGAAAAGGCAGAGGGTTATGTACCAGATGAAGGAACAAGATAAAACACCAGAAAAACAACTAAATGCTGAGGCAGAAGAACGGATAAGTGACTGGGAAGACAGAATGGTGGAATTCACCACTGTGGAACAGAATAAAGATAAAAGAATGAAAAGAAATGAAGACAGCCTGAGAGACCTCTGGGACAACATTAAACACAACACCATTCACATTATAGGGGTCCCAGAAGGAGAAGAGAGAGACAAAGGACCCGAAAAATATTTGAAGAGGTTATAGTTGAAACCTTCCCTAACATGGGAAAGTAAATAGCCACCAAAGTCCAGGAAGTGCAGAGAGTCCCATACAGGATAAACCCAAGGAGAAACATGTCGAGACACATAATAATCAAATTGGCAAACATTAAAGACAAAGAAAAATTATTGAAAGCAGCAAGGGAAAAGCAACAAATAACATACACAGGAACTCCCATAAAGTTAACAACTGATTTGTCAGCAGAAACTCTACAAGCCAGAAGGGAGTGGCATGATATACTTAAAGTGATTAACAGGTACATACATATTGATAATTACCTTAAACATGAATGGATTAAATGCTGTAACAAAAAGACACAGGCTTGCTGAATGGATACAAAAACAAGACCCATATATATGCTGTCTACAAGAGACCCACTTCAGACCTAGGGACACATTCAGACTGAAAGTGAGGGATAGAAAAAGATATTCCACGCAAATGGAAATCAAAAGAAAGGTGGAGTAGCAATGCTCATATCAGAAAAAAAATAGACTTTAAAATAAAGAATGTTACACGAGACAAGGAAGGACACTACATAATGATCAAGGGATCAATCCAAGAAGATATAGCAGTTATAAATATATATGCACCCAATATATGAGCACATCATTACATAAGGCATCTGCTAATAGCTATAAAAGAGGAAATCAACAGTAACACAATAATACTGGGGGACTTTAACACCTCACTTACACCAATGGACAGATCATCCACACAGAAAATTAATAAGGAAACACAAGCTTTAAATGACACAGTAGACCAGAGAGATTTAATTGATATTTATAGGATATTCCATCCAAAAACAGCAGATTACACTTTCTTCTCAAGTATGCACAGAACATACTCCAGGATAGATCACATCTTGTGTCACAAATCAAGCCTCAGTAAATTTAAGAAAATTGAAATCGTATCAAGCATCCTTTCTGACCACAATGCTATGAGATTAGAAACCAATTACAAGGAAAAAAACATAAAAAACACAAACACATGTAGGCTAATCAATACGTTATTCAATAACAAATGGATCACTGAAGAAATCAAAGAGGAAATTTAAAAATACCTAGAGACAAATGATAATGAATACACGATGGTCCAAAACCTATGGGATGCAGCAAAAGCAGTTCTACGAGGGAAGTGTATAGCTATACAAACCTAACTCAAGAAACAAGAAAAATATCAAATAAACAATCTAAACTTAGACCTAAAGGAGATAGAGAAAGAAGAAGAACAACAACAACAAAACCCTAAGTTAGCAGAAGGAAAGAAATCATAAAAACCAGAGCAAAAATAAATGATATGGAAACAAAACAATAGCAAAGATCAATAAAACTAAAAGCTGGTTCTTTGAGAAGATAAACAAAATTGATAAGTCATTAACAAGACTCATCAAGAAAAAGAGGGAGAGGACTCAAATCAATAAAATTAGAAATGAAAAAGAAGTTACAACAGACACCGCAGAAATACAAAGCATCTTAAGGGACTACTACAAACAACCCTATGCCAATAAAATGGACAACCTGGAAGAAATGGACAAGTTCTTAGAAAGGTATAGCCTTCCAAGACTGAACCAGGAAGAAATAGAAAATATGAACAGACCGATCACAAGTAATGAAATTGAAACTGTGATTAAAAATCTTCCAACAAACCAAAAGCCCCGCACCAGATGGCTTCACAGGTGAATTCTATCAAACATTTAGAGAAGAGCTAACACCCATCCTTTTCAAATTCATCCAAAAAATTGCAGAGGAAGCAACACTCCCAAACTCATTCTATGAGGCCACCATCACCCTGATACCAAAACCAAAGATACAACAACAAAAAAAAATTACAGACCAATATCACTGATGAATATAGATGCAAAAATCCTCAACAAAATACTAGCAAACAGAATCCAACAACACATTAAAAAGATCATACACAATGATCAAGTGTGATTTATCCCAGGGATGCAAGGATTCTTCAATATATGCAAATCAATCAATTGATACAACATATTAACAAGTGGAAGAATTAAAAAAATATGATCATCTCAGTATACACAGAAAAATCTTTTGAGAAAATTCAACACCACTTATGATAAAAACTCTCCAGAAAGTGGGCATAGAGGGAAACTACCTCAACATAATAAAGGCCATATACAACAAACCCACAGCAAACATCATTCTCAATGGTGAAAAACTGAAAGCATTTCCTCTAAGATCATGAACAAGACAAGGATGTCGAATCTTGCCACTATTATTCAACATATTTTGGAAGTTGTAGCCATGGCAATCAGAAAAGAAAAAGAAATAAAAGGAATACAAATTGGAAAAGAAGTAAAACTGTCACTGTTTGCAGATGACATGATACCATACTAGAGAATCTTATTGATGCCACCAGAAAACTAATAGAGCTAATCAATGAATTTGGTCAAGTTGCTGGATACAAAATTAATGCACAGAAATCTCTTGCATTCCTATACAGTAATGATGAAAAATCTGAAAGAGAAATTAAGGAAACACTCCCATTTACCATTGCAACAAAAGAATCAAATACCTAGGAATAAACCTACCTAGGATGACAAAAGACCTGTATGCAGAAAACTATAAGACACTGTTGAAAGAAATTAAAGATGATACCAACAGATGAAGAGATATACCATGTTCTTAGATTGGAAGAATCAATATTGTGAAAATGACTATACTACTCAAAGCAATCTACAAATTCAATGCAATCTCTAACAAATTACCGATGGCATTTTTTACAGAACTAGAACAAAAAATCTTAAAATTTGTATGGAGACACAAAAGACCCCGAATAGCCAAAGCAGTCTTGAGGGAACAAAATGGAGCTGGAGGAATCATACTCCCTGACTTCAGACTAAACTACAAAGATACAGTAATCAAGACAATATGGTACTGGCACAAAAACAGAAATATTAAACAATGGTATAGGATAGAAAGCCCAGAGATAAACCCACGCACCTATGGTCAACTAATCTATGACAACACATAAACAGCTCATGCAGCTCAATATTTAAAAAACTAACAACCCAATCAAAAAATGTCAGAAGACCTAAATAGACATTTCTCCAAAGAGGACATACAGTTGGCCAAGAAGCATGTGAAATGCTGCTCAACATCACTAATGATTAGAGAAATGCAAATCAAAACTACAATGGGACAGCCACATGTAAAAGAAAGAAATTAGAACACTCCTTAACCCCTTACACAAAAATAAACTCCAAATGGATTAGAGACTTAAATGTAAGACCGGACACTCTAAAACTCTTAGAGGAAAACATAGGAAGAAAACTCTTTGACATAAATCACAGAAAGATCTTTTTTGATCCACTTCCTAGAGTAATAGAAATAAAAACCAAAATAAACAAATGGACCTAATGAAACTTAAAAGCTTTTGTAAAGCAAAGGAAACTACAAACAAGATGAAAAGACAACCCTCAGAATGGGAGAAAATATTTGCAAACGAGGCAACTGACAAAGGATTGATCTCCAAAATTTACAAGCAGCACATGCAGCTCAATAACAAAAAACAAACAA
>NC_041225.1:270651-277401 GCF_002837175.3 Physeter macrocephalus | reverse complement strand
AAAAATAGAATTACCATATGACCCAGCAATCCCACTACTGGGCATATACCCAGAGAAAAACATAATTCAAAAAGACACATGTACCCCCAATGTTCATTGCAGCACTATTTACAATAGCCCGGTCATGGAAACAACCTAAATGCCCATCAACAGACGAATGGATAAAGAAGATGTGGTACATATATACAATGGAATATTACTCAGCCATAAAAAGCAACAAAACTGGGTCATTTGTAGAGATGTGGATGAATCTAGAGACTGTCATTCAGAGTGAAGTTAGTCAGAAAGAGAAATACAATATCGCATATTAACGCATATATGTGGAACCAGAAACATAGTACAGATGAACTGGTTTGCAGGGCAGAAATTGAGACACAGATGTAGAGAACAAATGTATGGACACCAAGGGGGGAAAGCAGCAGGGGGTGGAGGTGGGGGTGTGATTTATTGGGAGATTGGGATTGACATGTATACACTGATGTGTATAAAATGGATGACTTGGGGCTTCCCTGGTGGCGCAGTGGTTGCGCGTCCACCTGCCGATGCAGGGGAACCGGGTTTGCGCCCCGGTCTGGGAGGATCCCACATGCCGCAGAGCGGCTTTCTCCCCAACGGGGGAGGCCGCAACAGAGGGAGGCCCGCATACCCCAAAAAAAAAAAAAAAAAAAAAAAAAAAGGATGACTAATAAGAACCTGCTGTATAAAAAAATAAATTAAAAAAGAAAAAAAGACAAGAAAGAGCCAGTGTTGGCAGGGATGTGGAAAAAAGGAAACCCTTGTGCACACTTGGTGGGAATGTAAATTGGGGGGCAGCCACTATGAAAAACAATATGGAGGTTCCTCAAAAAACTAAAAATAGAGCTTCCATATGATCCAGTAATTCCACTTCTTGGTATTTTCCAAAGGAAAATAAAAACACTAATTCAAAACGATATATGTACCCCTATATTCACTGCAGCCTTTTTTACAATAGCTATGATATCAAAGCAATCTGAGTGTCCATTGTTAGATGAATAGGTATAGAAGATATACATATATATATATATAAAATGGAATATTAGTCACCCATAAAAAGAATGAAATCTTGCCATTTGTGACAATATGGATGGACTTGGGCATTATGCTAAGTGAAATAAATCCGAGAAAGACAAATACTGTATGATTTCACTCATATGTGGAATCTAAACAAACAAAATAGATGAACAAACAAAAGAAAATGGAAATATACTCATAGGTACAGAGAACAAACTGGTGGTTACCAGAGGGTAGAGGATGAGTGATGCATGAAATAGGTGAAGGGATTAAGAGGAACAAATTTTCAGGTACGAAATAAATAAGTTAGAGGAATGTAATGTACACATAGGGAATATAGTTAATAATAGTGTAACAAATTTGTATGGTGACAGAAGATAATTGGACTCATGAATATTTCATAATATATAAAAATATTAAACCACAATGTTATACCTCTGAAACTAATATAATATTGTATGTCAATTATAACTTAATTAAAAATACTTTAAGAAATTAAATCAACAGGACTTGGATATTGAACATGTGGAGAGAGATAAATGTAGGCTGATTCTCATCTTTTGGGCTCAGGAAAAAGATAGGTGACAATGCTATGTTAGTATTCTGGTCTTGGGCCTGGAGAGAGAGATAAGTACTTCACTTTGGGACATGATGATTTTCAAGTGCCCAGAGAAAAACCAAGTTTAGTAATTCAGCTAACTCTTAGATACATGAACCTGAAACTCAAGAGAGAAGTCATGGCTGGAGACAGATTTGAGTGTCATCACAACACAGGTGTACATTAAAATCATAAGAGTAGATAATATTGCCCAGGGATAGTGCAAAGGAAGAGGAAGGCTATGAGACAAAGACAAATGCTAAGAAGGAAAAAGAAAGGTGCTTCGGATGAAGTGAGGTACAGTGCAATCAAGAGAAAATATAGGCAGGAAACGAGGAAGATTTCAAGAACCAGTGGTGGTTAACATAACAAAATGTGGTGTCTATAAAACAGAAATAGGAAAGGTCAATTAGATTTGGCTATTAGGTTGTTGGTGACCTGTTCAGTAATTGATTCAATAGAGTATTAAGATCAGAAATCAAGTTACACGAGATTGAAGAATAATGAAAAATGAAGAAAGCAGAGAAAATAAATTTATTCACTTCAAAGAAGTATTGTGAGAAGGAAGGATAGGGTGGGACAGTGGCTCAAGGAAGACATGATCTGTAAGTGTTTGAAGGGGTATTTTTCTCTCTTTATTTTTGGTTTGCTTTAGAATGAGAGTAAAATTTCTACTTCAATATGGAAGAAATTTGTTTGCAAGAATTTGTAAATCCAGGGCCTAGGCCTAGAATCTGGGAGAGAACTTTTTTTTTTTAACTTACTGATTTATTTATTTCAGCACAGAACTCCATTTTGCTTAACCCAGTGGATCTTTTTCAAGTTTCAAGGCAAAGACCAGATGACTAAACACCTTCTGTTAACATTAGAAACCAACCACAATCTATGTGAGTCACCAAAATTCAGAAGGGAGAGGAGGGCTAGGGTGATGCCACGAAGCTCTCCCAGCCTGTCACTCTGCCAACTCTGCTGAATGTCCCCCTAGCTTCTGTAAACCTTGACTGTTTGGGAGAGAACTTTTGATCCATAGTTATAACACACAAACAGGTACACACCAGTCATATCACATAGTAGTAACATGCGTTCACAGGCACATATACATACACATACACATAAACACACACATAAAGATTAGTTTGGGACTATAATCTTAAAGTCCTTACATTTATTCCAATTTTGAGTTCTAATAAGATATAACAGAAAGATTATTTGATTAGGGAATCAAAGACCCCGGTCATAATCCTGGCTTTCTTTCCAAATGGTTATGTGACCTTTCAGTCATTTTATCCTTCTGAGATTCAGTGACCTTACCTGAAAACTTAGAGAGCTGAACTGAATTAGAAATGACATCTTAAATACCAGCTCTGATGAACTGTCACAGACTGCTCAGAATGCTGTGTTGAATTGGTTTGAGGCTGTGTCTAGGCTTCCTAAGCACAACTATTACAATAGACTAACAATCTCTGCCACAGGTAGGAAATCAGTAGTGCTGAGTGTTTACCATATCTAAACTCCTGAACTTGACATCCCATGATTCATTAAATGCATTGTCGTCCTGTCATACATTATGACGTTGACCCAATAAAATGCTCTGTAGCCATTTACACCCCTTATTTATTCCAAATCCCATTATTCTTTTACTAAGGAAGTGAATGAATCTTACATTACTAGTCAGTCTGTGGTCCTATTCAGACACTAGGTCTATTCCTTTCTGTTTATCTTTCTAATAGCTATACAATTTAGGGAAATAAACCACTGGTTGTAAAATCTTCAGAGATTTGGAACTGCATATATGAGGTTCCAAATGATGTTTATGATATTTTGGACTATGACAGAACTTCTATGATATTTTGGACTATGACAGAACTTATTTTCAAGCCAGCTCTATTGGTCTTTTCTTGCTAGATTCAAATGTCATATTTACAGCATTTCTAATACCCAAGTAAGGGATCCAATACCTAGTCCCTTACATCAGGGTCTATTGCCCTACAATGGATGCAATCACAGAAGTGTATGACAAGCAGTTATCTAAAGCACATTAATGGAAGATTGCTCCTCTCCTCAAACCACCCACAAACAAATTCTCAAGGATATTTCTTTTCTAATTGACTTCAATAAATATAGCTTTGCTTACAACTTCAAGTGCACTCAGGCATTTTACAAAGCCTCGATCATTATCTTCATAAACTGTATGATTACTGTTTTTACACTCTTTCCTAGCATAGAGGTCCTAAACAGGGAAATATGGGGATGTTTTATAACTGTATATATGACTGGTACTTGGTCAAAGAACCAGAGTGGCAATTCACAGAACTTTCAGCAGAACATCCTCAAACTCAAAAGGTGTTAATCCACAAGCCCAGTGAACTTTGCCATTAATATCCTTCTATATTATTCTGCTTTTATTTGTAAGAAAGCTTTTTTTAATACAAAACTTGGTGGTCTCCTACTCCTTCAGCCATGTGCCTATCCCCTCAGGAGGTAACTAGGCAATTTTCTCTGTATGTGAACATTACTTCTATACCATTTGTTCTTTTATGTCCTGGAGGAACGCTACTGACCTGTGTGCTCCTCCTCCATTGCCTCTCTTTTATATCTCTCTTCTCTGTAGTCATTTCCATCTCATTGTTTTCTTCAGCATTCGGAAACTCTTAGCTAGTTCCCCATATTACTGCTGCAATTATCCACAGGGTCTACTGTACTACTCCTAATACATTACAAGATTCTGCCAACTCTTTTTTTTCAAAGCCATCATTCCAATTTCCAGCTGGCTTGTTTTTTGCCTTCCTGTAAACAAGCTTACTTTTGATGTTTATTGTCTTATCTTTCTTTTTTTAATGCACATCTACTTTTTTTTTATTTGAAAAAAACACCCAACTTCCTATAAAAAGTAACTAAGAAAACAGGTTTTTGTTTTTTGGTTTTTTGGGTTTTTTTGGCTAAGTAACTTTCTACCCTTAGAGATAAGTTATTGTCTTATCTTTAATCTCACGTTTCATAGAATTCAGGCTTAATTAAATTTTATTGAAAGTACAAGCAGATGCTGCCTTAAATTACTTTTGTTTCCTATGGTAAATCTTTTTTCAAGTATGTCCTTCCTTTGCCTCATGTGAGCTCTGTTCTTTCAAGCTTCAAAGTCTTTCAGAGTCTCCAAATTGATATGTATGGATTTTTCCTCTAGTTTTATCCATACTAAAAAAGAGAATTCTACATAAGCCTGAAATCTCCTCTGGAAACAAGATGCTAAAAATTAGATGCTTTCTCAGTTTCAGCAAAAGCCCCCACTTTAATAGGGACAACGAGGACTAGCTGCATAATTTTCTGGACCCAGTCAAAAGTGAAAATGCAGGGTACCTTGTTCAAAAATTATTAAAAATTTCAAGATGATGACAGCAGAGTATTAATCCAAGCACAGGGCTCTTTTGAGTAAAGGAAACTGTGTAACTGTAAAGTCATACATCTGCAAAGCCATCCCCAGGAGAATGACCCTCCATTCTCCAAAGCAGACCACCAAGTATGTCTTATAAGGAAGTGTCTATAAAATGGATTTTCAAACCTTAACCTTTCACTCATTTAAAAGGTATAAAACAGCTGAAGAGTGAGTTGGAATGTGGAAGAATTCTCTAGAGCAAAGTATCAGTGTGCTGTGAGAAAGGCCCTCCTCAATGAGCCTTAAATAGTTTACATAGGGAGGAGTTATAAGCAAAAAGTAAGAGCAGCTTTACTCTCATCCACAGAAATGCAGTATAGTGTTCCCAGGGAGAAATTTCTGAGAATCTACACAAGTGCCCCCATGAGATTGTCAGTTTTGGCTATCTGCCAAGCCAGGAGAGCACCAAATCATGACAGTGCCAGTCAAGAATGTCCTCTGCTGATGCTGCCTCCTGGTCTAAGCAAAGAGTCTGAGGAGCAGAGAGAAGAAAAGAAAAACTTTATATTGAGGTTTTGACTATTACTTAGCACTGAAATGAGACTGTTTTGTGAGTCTAAGTGATCAGAAACTGTTTCTATTATCTGAGAGTAACTGGACCAGCCAGCCAGTTCACCAAAGGTCAAGGGGAAAAAATAACATACTGGGCTTGTAGAGAGTTGCTTTATTTTTATTTATTTATTTATTTATTTAAACATCTTTATTGGAGTACAACTGCTTCACAATGGTGTGTTAGTTTCAGCTTTATAACAAAGTGAATCAGTAATACATATACACATGTTCCCATATCTCTTCCCTCTTGCATCTCCCTCCCTCCCACCCTCCCCATCCCACCCCTCTAGATGGTCACAAAGCACCAAGCTGATCTCCCTGTGCTATGCGGCTGCCTCCCACCAGCTATCTATTCCACTTTTGGTAGTGTATATATGTCCATGCCACTCTCTCACTTTGTCACAGCCTACCCTTCGCCCTCCCCACATCCTCAAGTCCATTCTCTAGTAGGTCTGCGTCTCCATTCCCAACTTACCCCTAGGTTCTTCATGACCTTTTTTTTTCTTCTTAGATTCCATATATATGTGTTAGCATACGGTACTTGTTTTTCTCTTTCAGACTTAATTCACTCTGCATGACAGACTCGGGGTCCATCCACCTCACTACAAATAACTCAATTTCGTTTCTTTTTATGGCTGAGTAATATTCCATTGTATATATGTGCCACATCTTCTTTATCCTTTCATCTGATGATGGACACTTAGGTTGCTTTCATCTCCTGGCTATTGTAAACAGAGCTGCAATGACCATTTGGTACATGACACTTTGAATTATGGTTTTCTCAGGGTATATGCCCAGTAGTGGGATTTCTGGGTTTTATGGTAGTTCTATTTGTAGTTTTTTAAGGAACCTCCATACTGTTCTCCATAGTGGCTGTATCAATTTACATTCCCACCAGCAGTGCAAAAGTGTTCCCTTTTCTCCACACCCTCTCCAGCATTTATTGTTTCTAGATTTTTTAATGATGGCCATTCTGATCAGTGTGAGATGATATCTCATTGTAGTTTTGATTTGCATTTCTCTAATGATTAATGATGTTGAGCATTCTTTCATGAGTTTGTGGGCAATCTGTATATCTTCTTTGGAGAAATGTTTATTTAGGTCTTCTGCCCATTTTTGGATTGGGTTGTCTGTTTTT
>NC_041225.1:268806-270036 GCF_002837175.3 Physeter macrocephalus | reverse complement strand
AATTTCTCTTTCAGATTTTTCATCATTAGAGTATAGGAATGCAAGAGATTTCTGGGCATTAATTTTGTATCCTGCTACTTTACCTAATTCATTGATTAGTTCTAGTAGTTTTCTGGTAACATCTTTAGGATTCTCTATGTAGAGTATCATGTCATCTGCAAACAGTGACAGCTTTACTTCTTCTTTTCCGATTTGGATTCCTTTTATTTCTTTTTCTTCTCTGATTGCTGTGGATAAAACTTCCAAAACTATGTTGAATAAGAGTGGTGAGAGTGGGCAACCTTGTCTTGTTCCTGATCTTGGTGGAAATGGTTTCCGTTTCTCACCATTGAGGAGGATGTTGGCTGTGGGTTTGTCACATATGGCCTTTATTATGTTGAAGAAAGTTCCCTCTATGCCTACTTTCTGCAGTGTTTTTATCATAAATGGGTGTTGAATTTTTTCAAAAACTTTCTCTGCATCTAGTGAAATGATTATATGGGTTTTCTCCTTCAATTTGTTAATATGGTGTATCAAGTTGATTGATTTGCATATATTGAAGAATCCTTGCATTCCTGGAATAAACCCCCCTTGTTCATGTTGTATGATCCTTTTAATGTGCTGTTGGATTCTGTTTGCTAGTATTTTGTTGAGGATTTTTGCAACTATGTTCATCAGTGATATTGGTCTGTAATTTTCTTTTTTGTAGTATCCTTGTCTGGTTTTGGTATCAGGGTGATGGTGGCCTCGTAGAATGAGTTTGGGAGTGTTCCTCCCTCTGCTATCTTTTGGAAGAGTTTGAGAAGGATAGGTGTTAGCTCTTCTCTAAATGTTTGATAGAATTCGCCTGTGAAGCCTTCTGGTCCTGGGCTTCTGTTTGTTGGAAGATTTTTAATTGCAGTTTCAATTTCAGTGCTAGTGATTGGTCTGTTCGTATTTTCTATTTCTTCCTGGTTCAGTCTTGGCAGGTTGTGCATATTTAAGAATTTGTCCATTTCTTCCAGGTTTTCCATTTTATTGGCATAGAGTTGCTTGTAGTAATCTCTCATGATCTTTTGTATTTCTGCAGTGGCAGTTGTTACTTCTCCTTTTTCATTTCTAATTCTATTGATTTTAGTCTTCTCCCTTTTTTTCTTGATGAATCTGGCTAATGGTTTATCCATTTTGTTTACCTTCTCAAAGAACCAGCTTTTAGTTTTATTGATCTTTGCTATTGTTTCCTTCTTTTCTTTTTCATTTATTTCTGATCTG
>NC_041225.1:237161-268256 GCF_002837175.3 Physeter macrocephalus | reverse complement strand
ATGTGTTTGTATTTTTTACAGATCTTTTCCTGTAATTGATATCTAGTCTCATAGCGTTGTGGTCGGAAAAGATACTTGATATAATTTCAATTTTCTTAATTTACCAAGGCTAGATTTGTGACACAAGATATGATCTATCCTGGAGAATGTTACATGAGCACTTGAGAAAAATGTGTATTTTGTTGTTTTGGGGTGGAATGTCCTATAGATATCAATTAAGTCCATCTTGTTTAATGTATCATTTAAAGCTTGTGTTTCCTTATTTCATTTTGGGTGATCTGTCCATTGGTGAAAGTGTGGTGTTAATGTCCCCTACTATGAATGTGTTACTGTCGATTTCCCCTTTTATGGCTGTTAGTATTTGCCTTATGTATTGAGGTGCTCCTATGTTGGATGCAGAAATATTTACAATTGCTATATCTTCTTCTTGGATCGACCCCTTGATCATTATGTAGTGTCCTTCAATGTCTCTTGTAATAGTCTTTATTTTAAAGTCTATTTTGTCTGATATAAGAATTCTACTCCAGCTTTCTTTTGATTTCCATTTGCATGGAATATCTTTTTCCATCCCCTTACTTTCAGTCTGTATGTGTCTCTAGGTCTGAAGTGGGTCTCTTGTAGACAGCATATATACGGGTCTTGTTTTTGTATCCATTCAGCCAGTCTGTGTCTTTTGGTGGGAGCATTTAATCCATTTACATTTAAGGTAATTATCGATATGTATTAGAGTTGCTTTATAATTATACCTCATCAAGTTTTGCTGTTCAAATACAGAGTTTGTGTCTCTCTTGTGGATCTCTTCAGTTTCCTCTTCTTTGCTGGATACAGACCTCTTGCTGCATCTTTGAGCACCGGTTGCCTTTTTCATGATCCAGCATTGCAAAGTGAGTAAGAGTAAGCAAGGTCTCAGGCAACTTCACTCAGTTTGGTGCAGCTGCAGCTCCAGGTGCCAAGCCTGTTGAGAATTCCCTCTGCTGCCTCAGGATACTCTCCCAGGTTCCTACCACTGCCCACTAGGCCCAATTTCCATCACCCTGACCCCAAAGAATCTGCTGATTCGAGAAGTTGTGACTATAAGACTTCCACTTCAGGTACAGCTTCCTCTAATTCTGTTCATGAAAGTTGGAGGAGAGAGTGCTACTGTCCACAGTGAGTGAAGATGTTGAGATTGGGCACCACTGGAGAGTCCCTACTTAGGGAGACTTGAGCCCTTAGTGCACTTCTTTGCCTAACAAATGCCACACTCTTTCCCTCAGCCTGCTTCTCCCTCCAGCCCAGCTCCTTCTGCTCAGAGCTAGAGCCCACAAGCAAGTTTCAGTTAAGGCACTGAATCCGCATCCTGGTTGTACATCAGAATCAACTGAAGAGCATTTCAAACAATTGGATTATGTTTGGATTACATTCAGTCTCTAACTTGTCTTCATCCATTATCCTGAGAATCAGCAATCATTGTCACTCTGCAACTTCATAAACTTTCACATTTGTCCACTCTTTAAGCAATTCAGCTGCATTTCCTCTAGCATTTTGTTCACCTTCATTTACCTTCAGAGCTGATGGAAATCACACCGTCTCAGATATCTGGCTTCCTCATACAGGCCTTCTCTATCCCAAGTACAGCAAGCAGATTGCTTTCTTCCCTTGTCATTCTGAGCATTATCTAGGTGCTGAACACAAGATGCTGTGAATAAATGATGAAACCAAGTTTCAGCTTAGAGCTTTCTGTGTTCCATTTGCATAGCTATAATGTCAGATTCATAATTCATGAGCAAATGCTATTATGGCCCTTCCCTTATAGCTCAATCCTCCACTGCCTCTAACTCTCAGATGTGCAAGATGAACCAACTCTCCTGCAGCTTGGAGCAATCTCTCCTTTCTGAGTGCACAGTGGAGTGATGGCCCTAATTTTTATGCAAGTGTGGATCCTTGGATGCCTAACATCATACACAACCTAACATAAAACAAAACTGAAGATTTTGATTCTGAAAGTCATAAGCATATTGGGTCAACAAAAGAAACTGAGGAGCTGGGATTGCCTTTAGAATTCTGGTGGAGTGAAAAGTTGGTCTATCTCTAAATAAAAGTAAATTATGGTGTATTGTAGGAGGTGTGCTAGGAAGGCTTTCCTAATCAAAATTCTCTCCCCTAGATAGATGCCTTTCATGCCTGGGATTCCACTATTAAAAACTGTCAGGAAACATTGTCTCTTAGAAAGAAAATGTTCTTGAGAAGAATGCCATACTGGACCAGTCCACTTGTACATGGAGCTTCCTATGTGTCAGGTACTGTTCTAGGTGTTCTCTGCATACTAATTCATGTGATCCTTAAAATAGACCTAGGATGTAGATAATATCATCATCATCATCATCATCTCCACTTTTCAAATGAGGAAAGTGAATCACCAAAAGCGTGGGTAACCTGCCCAAAGTCATATGCAAGAATCAAGACTATTTACAGAATCTGAATGTAAGCAATATATTGCAGGGCCTCTGGAAGATGACACATGTAAGAGGTCTCTCTGTACATCTGAAGATTACAGAAAGAGTGGAAAATATTCTGAAAATAAGAAATGTGAAGGCATGCTGAATGGAGCAGGGGACAAAGCCCTTACTGTTGCATATCATTTTCCCTCCAACCCTATTACCTTCATCCTCTTCTCCTTCCTGTCTTCCCTTCTCTTCCTCTATGCTCACACTCTGGCCTCCCTGCAGTAACTTGACACACCATGAATTCTCCCATTTCAAAGCCTTCACACTCACTCTTTTTCTTCCTAGAATGCTCAGAGATCCACATGATTTCCTCCTTTACCTCTTTCAATTATCAGAGAAATCTTGTCTGACCACCCAGTATTGTCTGACTTGATCTTCCCAATAGCCCTTCAAGATCAATGTTGCCATATTTCTACCTATGCCCATTTTATGGATGAGAAAGATGAAGCCCAATGATATTAATTCATTTGCCCAAGGTCACATAACAATAAGCAGCAGAGCCAGGACTTAAACTCAAAAATAACTGCAAGACTTTGATCATTTTTGGAACACCCAATCTCTGTCTTTTCACTTTTATCCCCCACAGATTGCATACCTAGTGCTTCTAAGATCTGTACTAGGAAGAACATGTCAGCATCTCTGCCAAAAAACTTTTACTCATGCAGTCACCATATTTATAATCAGTCTCCATCTAAAGATATATCTGATCTAACCTTATCATTGCCAAGAAGATCAGTGATTTAATTTTTCAATGAGCCTTGTTAATTATAGCCATAGACTCACATAACCAAGTATAACATGGAAGACCTGGAAGACCTCTAAAGTGTCTCAAGTTTTATCTTCCAGTTGGAGGTCATCTTGAAAGAATTGTAAAGTAAGTATTTCACAGCCATTCATCCATTCATTTAACAAATGTGTACTGAACTTCTAATGTGGAAGGAACAGTTCTAGGTGCTGAGTATATAGCAGTGACCCAAAAGACTGAGCTCTTTCTCTCACAGAGCTCACACTGCAGGGGCAGGTAATTAGTAGGAGGCAGCTAACACACAAATAAATAAGTAAATGTATAACATGCCAGGTGATGATAAGTGCTGTGAAGAAAAAGCAGGGTAAGTGGACAGAGATTTGGAGGGATTGGAGGGAAAGATGGTGTGATGCTATTTTATATTGTGTGGTCAGACAAGACTTCTCTGATGAGGTGACAATTGAAAGAGGTAAAAGAGGAAATCATGTGGATCTCTGAGTATTCCAGGAAGAGAGAACAGTGAGTGTTTCCATTTTTTTCCTGAATCTTTATGCAGAGGTGGCATGATTTAGTGAGAAGTTAGAGGCATAATGTAATCAACAAGACTTTGTTTAAAAAGGAAAAAAAACATAAAATTCACAAGTTCTCCAGCCAAGTATACCTCATCCTCTTCTTTATTTCCAACAACTCCCATAGTTCTACTACATTGATTTATTTAACACATCATTAACAAAATGTGATTTATTTAACACATAATTAACAAAATTACTGGGCTCTCACTTAATGCCAGGTATCCCCACTTAGTGAATATGTCTTATTAAGTCTCTTTTATGATTAATACTTCACTGATAAAGGATACCTTTATTGTTCTTCCCTCTGCCAGAATGCAAGTGTAGAATGAGAAAACATTCAGTACTTGAGATGTTCTGGGTTGGATAAGGAGAATGGAGATATTGTGTATTTTCCCTGACTTAACCAAAAATATCTTGAGAAATACTTTGTGTTTTCAGTATTAGAATAAGTCTACGGATAGCAAAGAGTGGATGATGCATCTGCACCACAGAGCAGAAATGTAATGACTAGTCTAGGCTCAGAGTAATTTGTTCTTTTAGTTTATGTCTAATCACTGTCTACTTCTCTCATGGAACCATTAACTTACACATGTATGGCTTCAGTCTAAGAAGAGAAGAAATGTTGCATGGAGTAAAGTCTTATTTTATTATGAATTCATTCTCTCTAGGTTCAGGTAATGCTCCATGGTTTTCTGTTTCTGTTGGGGAACAGACTGTCTCAGGGCTGTTATTTAACAGCCCTTTATTGGCAAAACGCATGAACAGGGGCTTCCCTGGTGGCGCAGTGGTTGCGCGTCCGCCTGCCGACGCAGGGGAACCGGGTTCGCGCCCTGGTCTGGGAGGATCCCACATGCCGCGGAGCGGCTGGGCCCGTGAGCCATGGCCGCTGGGCCTGCGCGTCCGGAGCCTGTGCTCCGCAACGGGAGAGGCCGCAGCAGAGGGAGGCCCGCGTACCACAAAAAACAAAAAAAAAAAAACAAAAAAAAACCGTATGAACAAATGACTCCTGTTTATTTCAAGGAGAGAGCTGCTCCTACCAATTCCAGGAAGGAATTGCTGAAAATCAGAGTGTGGGTAATAGGGGATGTGACTCTTTCATTACACAGCACTTATTCACTTTCTAAGCACTGTGGATACTGTCTCATCTATGGTAGGAAAATCAGGGCTGCATCTTCCCTTTCCCTGACCAACTCTAAGTTTGGGAGGTATTGGGAGTGGTCTATGAAGTCAAATGAAGTCTATGAAGTCCCAAGGCTTATAACTAAGTGGTAACAGAGTTGGAACTAGATCTCAACCTTTCAAATCCTTGTCAATGGCTCTTTTCATAATGTCCTTCCTTCTTTCACCCAAACTCCTTTGTCCACATGTATTTGATTTTGTTTTTGTTTTTGTTTTTTCTTTATTGGAGTATAATTGCTTTGCAATATTGTGATAGTTTCTGTTGTACAACAAAGTGAATCAGCTATAAGTATACATATATCTCCATATGCCCTCCCTCTTTAGCCTCCCTCCCATCTTCCCTATCCCACCCCTCTAGGTCATCACAAAACATCAAGCTTATTAACCTGTGCTATGCAGCAGCTTCCCACTAGCCATCCATTTTACATTTGGTAGTGTATATATCTTAATGCTACTCTCTCATTTCAACCCAATTTCCTCTTCCTCACACCATGTCCCCAAGTTCATTCTCTACTTCTACATCTTTATTCCTGCCTTGCCACTAGGCTCATCAGTACCATTTTTTAGGTTCCATATATGTGCATTAGCATACTGTATTTGTTTTTCCCCTTTTGACTTATTTCACTCTGTACGACAAGCTGTAGGTCCATCTACCTCATTACAAATAACTCAATTTCGTTCCTTTTTATGGCTGAGTAATATTCCATTGTATATATGTGCCACATCTTTATCATCCATTCATCTGTTGATGGACACTTAGGTTGCTTCCATGTCCTGGCTATCGTAAATAGAGCTGCAATGAACATTTTGGTACATGCCTCTTTTTGAATTATGGTTTTCTCAGAGTATATGCCCAGTAGTGGAATTACTGGGTCTTATGGTAGTTCTATTTGTAGTTTTTTAAGGAACCTCCATACTGTTCTCCATAGTGGCTGTATCAATTTACATTCCCACCAGCAGTGCAAGAGTGTTCCCTTTTCTCCACACCCTCTCCAGCATTTATTGTTTCTAGATTTTTTGATGATGGCCATTCTGACTGGTGTGAGGTGATATCTCATTGTAGTTTTGATTTGCATTTCTCTAATGATTAGTGATTTTGAGCATCCTTTCATGTGTCCTTAGCAATCTGTATGTCTTCTTTGGAGAAATGTCTATTTAGGTCTTCTGCCCATTTGGGGATTGGGTTGTTTGTTTTCTTGATATTGAGCTGCATGAGCTGCTGGTATATTTTGGAGATTAATCCTCTGTCAGTTGCCTCTTTTGTAAATATTTTCTCCCATTCTAAAGGTTGTCTTTTCATCTTCTTTATGGTTTCCTTTGCTGTGCAAAAGTTTTAAGTTTCATTAGGTCCCATTTGTTTATTTTTTATTTTATTTCCTTTACTCTAGGAGGTGGGTCAAAAAGATCTGGCTGTGATTTATGTCAAGAGTGTTCTGCCTATGTTTTCCTGTAAGAGTTTTATACTGTCTGGCCTTACATTTAGGTCTTTAATCCATTTGGAGTTTATTTTTATGTATGGTGTCAGAGAGTATTCTAATTTTATTCTTTTACATGTATCTCTCCAGTTTTCCCATCACCACTTATTGAAGAGGCTGTCTTTTCTCCATTGTATATCCTTGCCTCCTTTATTAAAGATAAGGTGACAATATGTGCACAGGTTTATCTCTGGGTTTTGTATCCTGTTCCATTGATCTATATTTCTGTGTTAGTGTCAGTGCCTTATTGTCTTGATTATTGTGGCTTTGTACAATAGTCTGAAGTCAGGGAGCCTGATTGCTGCAGCTCAGTTTTTCTTTCTCAAGATTGCTTTGGTTATTCAGAGTCTTTTGTGTTTCCATTCAAATTGTAAATTTTTTTTGCTCTGGTTCTGTGAAAAATGCCCTTAGTAGTTTGAGAGGGATTGCATTGAATCTGTAGATTGCTTTGGTTAGTAGAATCATTTTCACAATGTTGATTCATCCAATCCAAGAAGATGGTATAAGTTTCCATCTCTTTGTATCGTCTTTTCTTTCTTTCATCAGTGTCTTATAGTATTCTGCATACAGGTCTTTTGCCTTCTTAGGTAAGTTTATTCCTAGGTATTTTATTGTTTTTGTTGCAATGGTAAATGGGAGTGTTTCCTTCATTTCTCTTTCTGATATTTTGTTGTTTGTGTATAAGAATGCAAGTGTTTTCTGTGTATTAATTTTGTATCCTGCTAATTTACCAAATTCATTGATTAGCTCTAGTAGTTTTCTGGTGGCATCTTTAGGATTTTCTATGTATAGTATGATGTCATCTGCAAACAGTGACAGTTTTACTTCTTCTTTTCCAATTTGGATTCCTTTTATTTCTTTTTCTTCTCTGATTGCTGTGGCTAAAACTTCCAAAACTATGTTGAACAATAGTGGTGAGAGTGGGAAACCTTGTCTTCTTCCTGATCTTAGGGGAAATGGTTTCAATGTTTTATCATTGAGAATGATTTGGCTGTGGGTTTGTCATACATGGCTTTTATTATGTTGAGGTAGGTCCCTTGTATGCCCACTTTCTGAAGTTTTTAATCATAAATGGGTGTTGAATTTTGTCAGAAGCCTTTTCTGCATCTATTGAGATGATCATATGGTTTTTTTTGTTCATTTTGTTAATATGGTGTATCACATTGATTGATTTGTGTATACTGAAGAATCCTTGCATTCCGGGGATAAACCCCACTTGAACATGGTGTATGATCCTTTTAATGTGCTGTTGGATTCTGTTTGCTAGAATTTTGTTGAGGATTTTTGCATCTATATTCATCAGTGATATTGGCCTATAATTTTTCTTTTTTTGTAGTATCTTTGTCTAGTTTTAGTATCAGGGTGATGGTGGCCTCATAGAATGAGTTTGGGAGTGTTCCTCCCTCTGCTATATTTTGGAGGAGTTTGAGAAGGATAAGTGTTAGCTCTTCTCTAAATGTTTGATAGAATTTGCCTGTGAAGCTATGTGGTCCTTGGCTTTTGTTTGTTGGAAGATATCTAATCACAGTTTCAATTTCAGTGCTTATAATTGGTTCATTCATGTTTTCTATTTCTTCCTGGTTCAGGCTTAAAAGGTTGTATTTTTCGAAAAATTTGGCCATTTCTTCCACATTGTCAATTTTATTGCCATATAGTTGCTTGTAGTAGTCTCCTGTGATCCTTTGTATTTCTGCAGTGTCAGTTGTTACTTGTCCTTTTTCCTTTCTAATTCTGTTGACTTGAGTCTTCATCCTTTTTTTCCTGATGAGTCTGGCTAATGGTTTATCAGTTTTTTTTATCTTCTCAAAGAACCAGCTTTTAGTTTTACTGATCTTTGCTATTGTTTCCTTCATTTGTTTTCATTTATTTCAGATCTGATCTTTATGATTTCTTTCTTTTTGCTAATTTTGGGTTTTGGGGTGGTTTTTTTTGTTGTTGTTCTCCTTTCTCTAATTGCTTTAGTTCTAAGGTTAGGTTGTTTATTTGAGATCTTTCTTGTTTATGTGTTTCTTATTCTCTAGTTTCTTGAGGTAGGATTGTTCCCTCTTAGAACTGCTTTTTCTGTGTCCCATAGGTTTTGGGTCATCATGTTTTCATTGTCATTTGTTTCTAGGTATTTTTTGATTTTCTCTTTGATTTCTTCAGTGATCTCTTGGTTGTGTAATGGCATATGGTTTAGCCTCCATGTGTTGTATTTTTTACAGTTTTTTTTCCTGTAATTTATATCTAGTCTTATAGCACTGTGGTCAGAAAAGGTGCTTGATATGATTTCAATTTTCTTAAATTTACTGAGGCTTGATTTGTGAACCAAGATGTGACATATCTGAAGAATGTTCCATGTGCACTTGAGAAGAAGGTGTATTCTGTTGTTTTTGGATGGAATGTCCTATAAATATCAACTGAGTTCATATGGGCTAATGTGTCATTTAAAGCTTGTGTTCCCTTTTTATTTTCTGGTTGGATGATCTGTCCATTGGTGTAATTGGGGTGTTAAAGTCACCTACTATTATTGTGTTACTGTTGATTGCCCCTTTTATGGCTGTTAGCATTCGCCTTGTGTATTGAGGTGCTCCTATGTTGAATGCATAGATATTTACAATTGTTATATCTTCTTGGATTGATCCCTTGATCATTATATAGTGTCCTTCCTTGTCTCTTGTAATAGTCTTTATTTTAAAGTCTATTTTGTCTGATATGAGTGTTGCCACTCCAGCTTTCTTTTGATTTCCATTTGCATGGAATATCTTTTTCCATTCCCTCACTTTCAGTCTGTATGTGTTCCTAGGTCTGAAGTGGGTCTCTTGTAGACAGCATACGTATGGGTCTTGTTTTTGTATCCATTCAGCCAGTCTGTGTGCTTTGGTTGGAGCATTTAATCAATTTACATTTAAGATAATTTATTTTTTATTTTTTTTTTTTTGCGGTACGCGGGCCTCTCACTGTTGTGGCCTCTCCCATTGTGGAGCACAGGCTCCGGACTTGCAGGCTCAGTGGCCATGGCTCATGGGCCTAGCCACTCCATGGCATGTGGGATCTTACCGGACCGGGGCACAAAGTCATGTCCCCTGCATTGGCAGGCGGACTGTCAACCACTGTGCCACCAGGGAAGCCCTAAGATAATTATTGATATGTATGTTCATATTATGATGTTTTAATTGTTTTGGGTTTGTTTGTAAGTCTTTTCCTTCCCTTGTGTTTCTGGCCTAGAGAAGTTCCTTTAGCCTTTGTTATAAAGCTCGTTTGGTGGTGCTGAATTCTCTTAACTTTTACTTATCTGTAATTTTTTTATTTCTCTCTCAAATCTGAATGAGATTCTTGCTGGGTAGAGTAATCTTGGCTGTAGGTTTTTCCCTTTCATCACTTGAAATATATCCTGCCACTCCCTTCTGGCCTGCAGAGTTTCTGCTGAAAGATCAGCTGTTAAACTTATGGGAATTTCCTTGTATGTTATTTGTTGCTTTTCCCTTGCTGTTTTTAATATTTTTTCTTTGTGTTTAATTTTTCCTATTTTGACTAATATGTGTCTCAGCATGTTTCTCTTTGGGTTTATCCTGTATGGGACTCTCTGTGCTTCCTGGACTTGATTGACTATTTCCTTTTCCATGTTGTGGAAATTTTCAACTATAAACTCTTCAAATATTTTCTTAGACCCTTTATTTATTTTCTCTGTGACTCCTAAAATTCAAATGTTTGTGTGCTTAACGTTTTCCCAGAGATATCTGAGACTGTCCTCCATTCTCTTCATTCTTTTTTCTTTATTTTGCTCTGTGACAGTTATTTCCACCATTCTGTCTTCCAGCTCATTTATCTGTTTTCTACCTCAGTTATTCTGCTATTGATTCCTTCTAGAGTATTTTTAATTTCAGTCATTGTGCTGTTCATTACTGTTAGTTTGCTTTTTAGTTCTTCTAGGTCCTTGTTAAACGTTTCTTGTATTTTCTCTAGTCTATTTCCAAGATTTTAGATCACTTTACTATCATTACTCTGAATTATTTTTCCAGTAGTTTGCCTATTTCTTCTTTATTTATTTGGTCTTGTGCATTTTTTTTTAAAAGGGAACACTATTTATTTATTTTGGCTGTGTTGGGTCTTCGTTTCTGTGCCCAGGCTTTCTCTAGCTGCAGCAAGTGGGGGCCACTCTTCATCATGATGCACCAGCCTCTCACTATCATGGCCTCTCTTGTGGAGCACAAGCTCCAGATGCACAGGCTCAGTAGTTGTGGCTCACGGGCCTAGTTGCTCCACGGCATGTGGGATCTTCCCAGACCAGGGCTCAAACCCGTGTCCCCTGCATTGGCAGGCAGATTCTCAACCACTGCACCACCAGGGAAGCCAGGTATTGTGCGTTTTTATCTTGCTCCTTTGCCTGTAAGATATTTCTCTCTCTTCTCATTTAGTCTAATTTACAGTATTTGAGGTCTCCTTTCCCTAGGCTGCAGGGTCGTAGTTCCTCTTGTTTCTGTTCTCTGCCCCTGGTGGTGGGGTTGGTCCACTGTCTTGTGTAGGCTTCCTGATGGGAGGGACTGGTGCCTTCTTTCTGGTGGGTGGAGCTAAGTCTTTTCTCTCTGATGAGCAGGGCTGTGTCAGGTGGTGTGTTTTGGGGTGTTGTGAGCATAGTATGACTTTAGGTAGTCTGTGTGTTGATGAGTGGGTTTGTGTTCCTGTCTTGTTTGTTGTTTGCTATGAGGCTTCCAGTGCTGGAATCTGCTTGCAGTTGGGTGGAACCAGGTCTTGGATTCAGATAGAGGCTTCTGTGAGAGCTCTTGGTGATTAAACTTCCCTAGGGCTGGGAATTCTCTAGTGGTCTAGCATCCCGAACTTGGTGTTCCCACTCCAGAGCCTGTAGCCCAACTTCTAGTCAAGGGACCAAAACCCCGTAAGTTGCTCATCCTAGCAATAAAGGGTATTTACGAAAAAAATAGACTAACAAAACCCCAGACCAATGGTAAAAAACAAGGAAACATGCACACACACAAAAGAAACAAAAACAGAACCAAATAAATCAAGTAGCAAGAGAACAACCGATAAACAAAAGAACCCAAGAACAAAATCAAACAATTAAGGAGAAAGCTGACAGAAACCCAAACCCAAAAAACAAAACCAAAGCAGAGTGCTAACTAAAGAATGAAACAAAGAAGGAAAGAAAAAACTGATAAAAATGATATAAAAAGAAAGAAAAAGAACACGGGGAAAGACAGAACAACATAAAAGCAGCATAGAAACAGAAATATTTTTTTAAATAGAAAATATATTAAAGAAAAAAATGACAAACAAAACCCTGGAGAAATGGTAAAAACAAAATCAAACGAACAAAAACAGAAACAAGGAAACACACACACATGTAAAAGAAACAAAAACAGCCAAATAAATCAAAAAGCAAGGAAACAACCAGACAAATAGAAGAACTCAAAAGTGAAATCAAACAATTAGGATTAAAATGAACAAAAACACATAACCTAAAACAAAACCAAAGCAGTGTGCTAACTGAAGAATAAAGCAAGGAAACTGAGCAAACCTATAAAAATGATTTTAAAATAATAATAATAATAAAATAAAAAGGGAAAAAACAGGACAACAGAAAAGCAAAGTAGAAAGGGAAATATTTTTAAAAAGAAAAATATATTAAAGAAAAAGAGGAGGAAAAAATAAAGGAAAAGGACATAGAACAGAAAAAGTAAAAGTAGCAATCAATGCATTAAAAAATTATAAATAAAAATATGTTATAAAACAGGGAGATCCCAAAAGACTTAAAAAAAAAAAAAAACTAAAACAGCAGTCAAACAAACAAAAAAGAAAACCAAAAAAAAAACCACAAAAATCTAGAACTAACAACAGAATGAATCAAAACATGCTAAAGTTAATAGTAATAATTGTTCCCCTGGGGTCTCTGCTGTAAGTGTCCTTCCACAAACCATGAGCCACAGCCCATCTCAACCTCCCCAAGATGCTCTCCTCTGCCTCTGGGCTGGTCTCTGGAATTGCTGTGGGCCCTGTGGGAACAACTCAGACTCTGATCTGGTCCAATTCCGGAGTATGCTTGCCCCCAAAGTCCACAGCTTCTAGGGCTAGACCGTTTTCATTTGTGGGAACACTCATTGTCTACTCAGATATTCCATAGATGCAGGGTCTACCTAGCTGATCGTGGGGATTTAATCTGCAGCTTGTACAGCTGATGGAAAGATTTTTGATCTTCTTCCTTAGTCACCCCATCCCTGGGGTTCAGCTTAGGTTTTATTCCCACATCTGCATGTGGTCCACCCTCAGGAGTCTGGTCCTGAGGCTGCTTTGGAGCTCTTGAGTTTGCCCCTGTGAGGACCGGGAGAAAAGGTGGTATAACTGCTTGGATTGCAGGAACCCTGGTGGAGCCAAATGCACAGGGAAGCTGACGGCCATGGGCGCAATGGATATGGCCCTAGTGAGGGTCTTTTCTGGTGCCTGGTGTAAGGCACATGAGGGTGAGCTCTGGCAGGGGATTTTCTGGTGGCCAGCAGCAGGCATGCAAGGGCCAGCCCTGAGAGGGCTTTTTTATTTTTATTGCCCTGTAGCTGGCACATGAGGGCCATCTCTGAGGGGGCTTTTTTTTTTTTTTTGTGGTATGTGGGTCTCTCACTGTTGTGGCCTCTCCCATTGCAGAGCACAGGCTCTGACGTGCAGGCTCAGCGGCCCTGGCTCATGGGCCCAGCCGCTCCGCAGCACGTGGGATCTTCCCAGACCAAGGCATGAACCCGAGTCCCCTGCCTCGGCAGGCGGACTCTCAACCACTGCATCACCAGGGAAGCCCAAGGGGGGGCTTTTTTTATTGCTTTTCAGCCAGCATACAAGAGCTAGTCCTGAGCAAGCTTCTTTTATTGTCATTGGCAGGTGTCAGTGTGTGGGAAGAGAGAGGTTACAATAGTGGCCCCTCCCCCTGTGTGTGACTCAGCAATAGCACCCTGCTTCCATGGCAGTCCAGTCTTCATAGGCATTCCCTTCTGCAGATTTCTTCCCTCCCATCCCCTCAGTCCATCTCCCCACAGCTAACAGCTGTTCTCACTCTGGGCCTGTTCTCCAATCCCCACGCATCAGCTCCCAGCCCCCTTGCACACCTGTGAGCACATGTCCCAGTCTGGGGCGCTTAGGGCCATGGTATGGACCATCTGTGTATTTTGCACTCTGTCCCATCTGCCACAGATCAGCTGCTTCACCCTCTTCTGACAGGCTCAAATGTTTCCTTCTGTCCCAATCGATTTCCCCATCAGAAAGGGGGTTTCCCCAAATTCAGGAATCTCTCCTCTGCTTCAGTTCCCCTGCCCCGTGGTGCATGTCCCATCCCACTTCCTCTCCTCCTCTTTCTCCCTTCCTTTTTTGCATCCTACCTGTTATTCAGGGATCTTTATAGTCTTTTCCAGTGTCCAAGGTCTTCTGCTAGTTTTCAGGTGGTGCTCTGTGAGAATTTTTGCATCTATAGATGTATTCTTGATGCATCTGTGGAGAGAGATGACTTCCATATCCACCTACTCCTCCACCATCTTGAAACCCCCGGTCCGAATGTTGAGCTTTGGTGATTTCTCTTCTGTCAAAGATTGCGCACAACTTTATAGGCCAGATTTCTTTGAGTGATACCTCTCTGAGGTGGTATAACTGTGAAGAGCACATAACAAAATTGTTCCTGAGTAAAGCCCTGTTGTAGGTAGGAATTATTCACTCTCATAATGATTATGGTTCCTACTTGTATGATGGGAAAAGTAAAACAGTCTTAAGGAATTGGTGAAATATTTTTCATAAACTAAGTGCAGAATAAACCGATTACTGCAAAGTATTATTCATTTGGTCTAACCAATAAGCAATACTACTTCTTGATTATGAACCACTTTATTTAATAAAATTTTGGAACTTATATTGTTAATAGAATAGAGTAAGAACCCAGGGAGTCAGTTGTTTTGATGGAAATAAATACCTTATGTATTCACAAAATCTCATGAAAACCAACAGAATATATATAAAAAAAAAAGAATATCCCAAGATTTGTCATTGATTTTAACTTTTTTGAATGACCATTTTTTTGGATCTTTTCAGAAGATGTAAACAACACATTTGCATTCCCATCAAGTTTATAACCTTTTTCATTGTCCAACAGGAATGTGAACTGTCTCAGAGAGATGACTGTGATTTATAATTCCAAAAAAAAAAAAAGTTTATTTAGCGGAAATGGGTCTGGATTATCAAAAAATCTAAATATAAAATTGTTTTCATTATTATATTATTTTAAATACATTATGGACAAATTGGAACCCCTAACCATATCTTTCTGCATGGTTAGTTTAATGAGTGAAAGAGTCATTTATAATGAGCAGCCATCCTGGTCATTAAAAACAATTTTGTTTAAATTTTTAAAGTTTATTTTCTTAGTAAACAGACCTCCTGACTACCACCCCTACTATAACCATAAAAAGAGAAAACATATTGATATTTTATATTTTCTTAGCAGTCTTTTGTTTCACAAATATTTCAGTATTAATTTTTTTCCAGCACGTATAATCTCTGAATCTTATTGATGGAACTTAAGTTAACAAGATTTAACAGTATATGAATTTAATTATATAAAAGTTTCAGTTCTCAGAAAGTAAAATTCTTAAGAAAACATCAACTGTCCTTAGCACCTTTAGATATATAGTATATACTTATGACTTTGATTCACAAGGGTCCAAACCTGCTCTAGCCTTTTGGAACACTTGCTCTTGGGATGCTCCCTCTGGGAACCTATCTATTAAACAGAGGGAAGCCCAAAGCACATGGGAAGGTCATGTGGAGGTGCTCCAGCCTACAGCCCCAGATAAGCTTTCAGGTGAGCTCTCAGCAACAGCCAACATCAACTGCCAGCCATGTAAGTGAGCCATCTCAGATGTCCAGCACAGACAAGCCTTCAGAAGACTGCAGCCTCAGACAATATCTGACAGCATCTGCGTGAGAGATCCTAAGCAAGAGTTGTCCAGTTGAACCTAGTCAAGCCACAGAACCATGATAGATAATAAGAAATTGTTGTCTTAAGCCACTAAGTTTTGGAGTGGTTTGCTGTGCAGAAAAAAAATCACTGGAAAAGTCTCTATGACTAGGTTTTTTGTCCTGATTTATACCCTTTAGTTCCTTCCATGCTGCTAGATATAGAGTAAGTCTCTGAATATGCTTATTTAATGTCCAGGCAATTTTCTGATTTCTAACCAGTCCCATTTACTTCACTGTCCCACACTCCTCCCTCCCTCACAACTGAAATCACTAGACACACACAACAGCTCAACCTACCTTAATATTCTGAAACCACATCATCTCTCTGGACCTTTTAAATCCCAACTCCGTGTCTTGATGGCTATCTATCAACAAATCTTCTACCATAGTTTCTCAACTATGACTGCATATTGGAATCACTTGGGAAGAATTTAGAATGTATATGGTGACTATTTCCCACCCCCACAGATTCTCATCTAATTGGTCTAGAACAATATTTCTCTATACTGGCACTACTGACATTTTGGGCTAGATAATTTTTTGCCATGAGGGGCTGTCTGTTGTATTGTAGGATACTTGGCAGTATCCTGGCCTCTACTTACTAGATGTCAGTAGCACCCTTACAGCTTTGACAAACAAAAATGTCTACAAATGTTGCCAAATGTCCACTTGGGGACAAAGTCACCCCCAGTTGAGAACCACTGGTCTAGGGTTTAGCCTGAGCATCAAGATATTTCCAAACTCCCCCAGAACATTCTAATGTGCAGTCAAGTTTGAGCACTACTAGTCTAGAATAATGCTTTTCGAACTTAAGCAGCTTAATTCATGTATATGAACTTAATTCATGTACAAGAATCACCTGGGGATCTTGTTAAAATGCAGATTCTGATTTAGTAAGTCTGGAGTGGGCCCAAGATTTTGCATTTCTAACAAGCTCCCAGGTGATGTGATGTGGTTCTCAGACCACACATTGTGTAGCAAGGAAGTAGACCCTGATGGCTATGCTTCCACTTCACACCTTCACTTAGTACCTTACCCTAATTTTCCCCCAGGTTATTGGTGATTGTCAAAACACGGTACCTATATTCTCCACAGTAGGCAGAGATGCCTGAAAACATGGTAGAGCAGAGAAATTACTTCAAGTGAGTTATTCATTTCTTAGGGCTCATTGTGCCATAGACTACATGTTACATTTCACCAGGGTAGGAGGTGCCAGTAGAATAGAAGCAATTTTCCCTACAGTTTGCTGCTTGCTTGTTGCCAAGGGAAAACACCAAATAGTACCTTGAGCTACCAGTCTTTTTCAATAATACACTTCACATTGCCAGTCAGAAGAAAGGCTGTATGCGAGACCAGAGATATCCCCCTGCTGCCTGAACCCAGCTCCAGCTTTCCTTCTGCATTTTAAAGCCCACAAATTTAACATATGTCACAGAGGTTAAACAAATGAGTCAAGAAAGCAGATTTTTAGTTTGAAGAGAGATTTCAGGAAGCAAATTCTACTACTGAATCAAGACAGACTAGACTTCTAGAATTTACACAGAACTGTGGAAAGGTTACATCTCCCTCCACTCACAATACAGGAAAGCAGAGAGTTTGTACAGCTCTGTTCTGCTTCGATTTTGTCTGAGGGAAGGCTCTCATTTTATTCTGGTGATATTTATTTGCATTAAAATCACTTCAGGGGCTTCCCTGCTGGCACAGTGGTTGCGCGTCCGCCTGCCGATGCAGGGGAACCGGGTTCGCGCCCCGGTCTGGGAGGATCCCACATGCCGCGGAGCGGCTGGGCCCGTGAGCCATGGCCGCTGAGCCTGCGCGTCCGGAGCCTGTGCTCCGCAACGGGAGAGGCCACAACAGAGGGAGGCCCGCATACCACAAAAAAATAAATAAATAAATAAAATAAAATAAAATAAAATCACTTCAGAAGTATCTCCTCTCTCACCTGTAAATTTAGCCAGGAACTTGACAATCCCAGTGTCATATTATTTAAATCCTATTGGCTCCAAAGAAGGAAAAAACATCTCACTATCTGGGAATCTATAGTGAAGTACAAGCCTATCTATAGATTCTCCATCTGTACATCTCTATCTAAAGATTCTCTGGTTCAATGTGTGATATGCAATACCACTGTTCTTGTCACCTGTAAAAGAAAAAAGGGGGGCTGTGAGTAACCTTGACTACTGATTGTCCACAGAAACAATGCTAATTAATTTGGAAGAGCTCTTTGAGCGTAGAAACTGTAAGAGATATTTCCTCTTCTACTTTTCTTCATGTCCCTCAGAGACAATATTAAATAAACTTCAAGTATGTAGACACTAACTAACTCTGAATAGATCTTCTTCTGAAATCCATACCTACTTTTTCACTATGGAGAAAATTTTGACAGTGAAAAAGAAAGCTCAAGTTCCCATTTACTTCTCTTTTTCTGAAAACCTTATACCCAGTCAGACTTGTTAATTGGTTCCTGGCTGCCTCCCTCCTTGACTATATCCTAGCTCCTCTTAGATCATTCATTATCAAAAAGATGGGTCAGGGACATTTATCAATGTCTGGAGACATTATTGGTTGCCACAACTGGGAGGTTGCTACTGGCATATCTGGATAGAGGCCAGGGTTGCTGTTATATGTCCTGCAGTATGCAAGAAAATCCCCCATTTTTAGAAGCTCAAAAAAACCCTCAAATAAAGGCTGCTGGAGACTGCAGGCCTCATCTTACCACCTAAACTGCTACTCTGAAATAGAAGGCAGAAAAAGAGAAAGAGAAAAAGGACTCTTACAAGTAATTCTGAGGCAGGAGATAGATGGGCCCCAGGCTGAATAGTTTCTCCCCTGTGGACAGAAACTCCATAAAAGCAGGATGATGGAGGAGGCTGGGTCCTGCCCAGATAAGAGATAAAAGACCACATATTCCTCATTCTCGAAATCAAGGAGACCTCCTCGACTACACATGACGCTGAAAGGCTCCCTGGAGGTCAAAAAGGGAGGGAGTGTTACCTCATAGTAAGTGATGTCAGCTACATTGCTAGAATCTATCATGGCCAAGAGCTGCACACGCACACAGGGTAGGACCCTGAGCTATACCAAATATGGACTCAGAACCAGGCACATCAAGATGATTGGTCAAAGGCAACTCAGAAGAAATGCCCCATAAAAGTGATTCAAACTACCATGAGGGCGCAACTCTTCCTCTGAGCCCACCTGTGTGTCTATCCATACGTACTGTACTCTTTTTTCTCCTAATATACACTTTATTTGCTTCACTACTTTCCTTCTCTATGTGGAAATTCATTTCTACACTGCTGATGGACTAGGGCCTTGTCACTGACCACTGGTCCCTGGTGGTCTAGTGGCTAGGACTCGGTGATCTCACTGCCGCAAACCAACCTCAATCTCTGGCCAGGAACCGACAGCCTGCTTGAAGCCACTGCACTGAAGCCACTGAGGCCACCTGGGATTAATTCCTTTACTTATCCACGAAGACAGAGACCTTCTCATTCTTGTCCTTTTCTGTTACCCTGGAGGCTAACAGTGACTAAGACACATTAGGTACTTAATAAATATTTGTCAAAAAAATGAATAAATCCCACCCCTCAGTTCAAGGATGTTCTCAAAGGAAAAGAATAAAAGGAGAAATCATAGCTATAAAATTAGCTATCCAGGTGCCAGCAGTCTGGGACTTTTTCAAGAAGTGTAGTACATCACAGTGTTTCTCAAACTAGTGTGCATATGAATTAACTGGGATCTTGTTAAAAATGAAGATTCTGGTTTATTAGCTCCAGGATCAGGCCAGAGAGTCTGCATTTCCCTCATTCTTCCAAACAAATCTGATACAGCCCAGGCCACACTTTGAGCAGCAGTAGACTGTGTCCAGCCTTGGAACCTTTCTCAGCTTCCATTTCCTGTTGTAGAAAACAGAGACGATAATAAACTTTCTGCTATGCCCACATGAAAAAATTGTTGTGATGACTAAATTAAAAAATTGTGATCTGACATGATCTAGAAAATTTACAAGTGATTTCAGAAATCATATAAACTAAACTCTTCAAATTTAAGTGAGAAACAGAGGCTCAAAGACATTTTATCTTGCCCAAGATCACACTGGTGATTGGCTGTAGAGTTTAAACCAAATTCTCACCCAGACTCTCAATCCAGTCATCTTTCCCCTCTCTGTGTGCTGGCTGCACACACTGCCTGGTACCTAGTGCTGCAGGTCTGGCTGTTGTCTCTGTTTTTCCCTTGATGGTGTTACATAATGCCTTGGCTAAAAAGGAACTCCAACCATTTCTCCAAGTCCACTTGCTACTACATCCATATCTGATTCCACATCCAGTGAGATGGTTGGCTGTTGTTATGTCTCTGAAATCAATCGTAACACTCCACTACTCCATTTGGTGCATTATGGTGAATTTATATTGGGTTTTTCTCCCCTGATGTATGAGAGAAGAACAAACCATAGGCAAAAAAGAGCAGTTAGCCTGTTGTCAAACAACAGAGCAGGCACTGAGCTGGTATCAAAACCCCACATTCAGATCCTCTGTGCATGTTCCAAACCTCTTCAGAAAGAACACAACCCTTCACTATTTACACCAAACTCTCATTAGTACAAGAGCCTGTTGTCTTAATATTAAAAACCTGCTCATCAATACCGATTTAGGTAAGGGAAATTATATTCAAAGAGGAACATTCTATCATTTATGATTCACTTTAAAATCCTACCCTCTCATTGTCTCAAAATAATCTTGGATCTGCTTTTCTTCCTCTCCTGCAAAGTAGATAATATTGTTCTAAGAACTCAAATTGCATTCCTGTCCTGTGTCTTTTGCCTCCCAGTTGAAGCAGGCCTCTGTGTCTCATGGATTTTAAGTGCCATCTAGTGGTAAACCTTCACATGTTAAAAAGAATGCAATAAAGTTTATTAATTCATCAAGCATAGTTGGGTCTCCAGACAATGGGATAATCTCTTTACCTGAAAATCACTGTATCTGCCATATGTGAATTACCAATATTCAAAATTTTAAATACTAAAAAAAAAACTCAAATAAGTGTGAATATTGGTTTGAGCATCCCCTTTAAAAACTATTGTAACTTCTCAATCAAAAAACATCTGAAAAATCCTTATAATTAGCATTTTCTGTTTATATTAGAGACAAATTGAGGCATTCTGCATATTTTTTTAATTTGAAAGACATGTTTTTAAACCATAAAAGTAGTTTAGCCCTTCTGAGTAACTTGTATTGGTATTTTCTATTTGCTTTGACTATTCTACCAACTTCTTCCATCACAGAGAACAGCAACAACTTGGATTTCATCCTACAGAAAGACAAAAAAATCTTTATTTCTTTCTCTTCCTTGGAGAAGGAGATCCTGAAAAGATGGAGCCTCCCTTCTCTTCCTCCACTCACATAAGCCTTCAGTGTCTGCTCCTTCCTAAGTTTGTAATCTCCCAACCCACCACCTGCACTTAGGTGAATCTGGCTGAGTGCTATAGGATTTGGGCTCCTCTGTCTATTTTATGTACAATGGCAGACAAACCAGAGTGGGCAGAAGTTAAGAAATGTGTCTACACAAATGACAATAAAAACACAACCATACAAAATCTATGGGATGCAGCAAAAGCAGTTCTTAGAGGGAAGTTCACAGTGATATAGGCCTTCCTCAAAAAGCAAGAAAAATCTCAAATAAACAACCTAACTTACCACTTGAAAGAATTAGAAAAAGAAGAACAAATAAAACCCAAAGTCAGCAGAAGGAAAAAATAATAAAAAGCAGAGAATAAATTAGTAAAATAGAGATTTAAATAAACTATAGAGCTGGTTCTTTGAGAGGATAAACAAGATTGACAAACCTCTGGCCAGGCTCACCAAGAAGAAAAGAGAAAGAACCAAAATAAACAAAATAAGAAATGAAAAAGGAGACATAACAATTGATACCACAGAAATACAAAATAATAATAATAAGGGAATACTATGACAATTATATGCCAACAAATTCGACAACCTAGAAGAAATGGACAAGTTTCCAGAAACATACAGCCCACCAAAATTGAATCAAGAAGAAACAGATAATTTGAACAGACTGATGACTAGAAGTGAGGTAGAATCTATAATTTAAAAACTCCCTACAAACAAAAGTCCAGAACCAGAGGGCTTCATAGGTGAATTCTATGAAACATAAAAAGAAGAACTTATGCTGATCCTTCTCCAATTCTTCCAAAAAACTGAAGAGCAGGGAACACTCCCAAATTCATTCTATGAAGCCACCAGCACCCTGATATCAAAACCAGACAAAGACACCACCAAAAAAGAAAATTACAGGCCAATATCTGTGATGAATATAGATGCAAAAATTATCAACAAAATGTTAGCAAACTGAATCCAACAACACTTAAAAAAGATTATACACCACAACCAAGTGGGATTCATCCCAAGTTCACAAGGATGGTTCAATATACACAAATCAATGTGATACACTACAGAAATAAAAGACAAAATCACACAATCATCTCAATAGATGCAGAAAAAGCATTTGACAAAATTCAACATCCATTAATGATAAAAACTCTTACCAAAGTGGGTATAGAGGGAACATATCTCAAGATAATAAATGCTATTTATGACAAACCCACAGCCAACATAATAATCAATGGTAAAAAGCTGAAGGCCTTCACACTAAAATCTGGAATAAGACAAAGATAACCACTCTTACCTCTTCTATTCAACATAGTACTGGAAGTCCTAGCTACAGCAATCAGATGAGAAAAAGAAATAAAAGGTATCCACACTGGAAGGGAAGAGGTAAAATTGTTACTCTATGCAGGTGATATGATACTATACATAGAAAACCCTAAAGATTCCACACAAAAACTACTAGAACTGATAAACTGATTCAGCAAGGTAGCATGATACAAGATTAGCATACAGAAATTTGTTGCATTTCTTTACACCAACAATGAAATATTAGAAAGGGAATATTTAAAAAATAAATTTTAAAACCACCCCCCCAAAATTAAAATACTTAGGAATAAACCTGACCAAGGAGGTGAAAGAATTATATGCTGAGAACTATAAAATGTTAATAAAGGAAATTGAAGATGATTCAAGAAAAATGGAAAGATATCCCATGTTCTTGGATTGGAAGAATTAATATTGTTAAAATGGCCATACTACCCAAAGCAATCTACAGATTTAATGTGATTCCTATCAAATTACACATGACATTTTTCACAGAACTAGAACAAATAATCCTAAAATTCCTATGGAATTATAAAAGAGCCAGAATTGCCAAAGGAATCCTGAAAAAAAGAACAAAACAGGAGACATAACCCTCCCAGACTTCAGACAATTCTACAAAGCTACAGTAAACAAAACAACACGGTATTGGCACAAAAAGAAATATATGGATCAATGGAACAGAATAGAGAGCCCAGAAATAAACCACACACCTATGGTAAATTAATCTTTGACAAAGGAGGCAAGAATATACAATGGGAAAAAGACAGTCTCTTCAGCAGTGGGGATGGAAAAGTTGGACAGCTACATGTAAATCAATGAAGTTAGAACAGACCCTCTCACCATACACAAAAATAAGCTCAAAAAGGCTTAAAGACTTAAACATAAGACATGACACCATAAAACTCCTAGAAGAGAGCATAGGCAAAACACTCTCTGACATAAATCGTACCAATGTTTTCTTAGGTCAGTTTCCCAAGGCAATAGAAATAAAAGCAAAAATAAATAAATGGGACCTAATCAAACTTACAAGCTTTTGCAGAGCAAAGGAAACCATAAAAAAAATGAAAAGACAATCTACAGAATGGGGGAAAATAATTGCAAATGATGCAGCTGAATATGGCTTAATTTCCAAAATATACAAACAGCTCATACAACTCGAAAACAACAAAAACAAAACAAACAGCCCAATCAAAAAACAGGCAGAAGACCTAAATAGACATTTCTCCAAAGAAGACATACAGATGGCCAACAGGTACATGAAAAGATAATCAACATCTCTAATTATTAGAGAAATGTAAATCAAAACTATAATGAGGTACCACCTCACTGGTCAGAATGGTCATCACTAAAAAGGGTACAAGTAACAACGGCTGGAGAGGATGTGGAGAAAAGGGAACTCTCCTACACTGTTGATGGGAATGTAAGTTGGTGCAGCCACTGTGGAAAACAGTATAGAGGTTCCTCAGAAAACTAAAAATAAAATTACCATATGATCCAGCAATCCCACTGCTGGGCATATATCCAGACAAACTATAATTCAAAAAGATACATACACCCCTATGTTCATAGCAGCACTATTCACAATAGCCAAGACATGGAAACAACCTAAATGTGCATCAACAGATAAATGGATAAAGAAAATGTGGTACATATATACAATGGAATACTACTCAGCCACAAAAAAAGAACAAAATAATGCCATCTGCAGCAACATGGATGCAACTAGAGATTATCATACTAAGTGAAGTAAGTCAGAAAGAGAAAGACAAATACCATATGATATCACTTATATGTGGAGTCTAAAAATATGACACAAATGAACCTATCTATGAAGTATAAACAGATCATGAACATAGAGAACAGACTGGTTGTTGCCAAGGGGGAGCATGTTGGGGGAGGGATGGAGTAGGAGGTTGGGGTTAGCAGATGTAAGCTTTTATATTTAGAAAGGATAAACAACAAGGTCCTACTTTATAACACAGAGAACTATTTTCAATATCCTGTGATAAACCATAATAGAAAAGAATATTTTTTTTAAAAAGAATATAAAAAATAAATGTGTCTACAGACATATCACCAGACCATAACAGAGTTAGAGCTGTGATTTAGATTTTCAGCTCCTGGTCTGATGTTTTTTCAAGATCAAATGGAGTTGTAGCAGAAATGCACTTATAAAATAGACCCCAGGTACTCAGAGAAAATATGTACAAATGAGATACCTACAGAGAGATATGAAAACAGATGTCCCTTCTACAGCACAAATGGAGAGTTTGAAAAGAATTTTTATTAAAAGTGATTAGATATTCTTGAACAGCAACTCCTACTAAATGCTAGTTCACTACAATTTATTTCACTTTGTTTATAATAGCATTTGTTTTTTCTGAATAAAAATGTAAATTATAGAAAATATAGACAAAGCATAGAGTAAAATATAAGTTATCTCTCATACATCTTGTAGACTTAGCCTTATTAAAATCCTTTGGATTTTTTTTCCTGAACATATCTAGGATAAATATTGGGATCATATATACACATAATTTTTTCATGTGAGGTGTTGTTCACATAATAATATATTATGAGCCTTTTCCATGTAATTAAATATATTCAGAACATTAAAATATTTTATCACATTAATGCATCATGTTTAATTTAACCAATACTTATTGATAGACATTAGATTCTTCCTCTTGTATCTAAAAATTCTGAGACAAACTTCCCTGTATAATAAAAGAAATGTAAATATTTATTACAAATTTACTTCTAGAACTTGAATTGCAGGGTCAAAAGATGTGAATATGTTTAAGTTTTGTGATACACAACAAATTGATTGTTAAAAATGTAACCATCAATAAACACTCTCACGAGGACCTTGTAAGGGTACACCAATGACATTTTCCTGGAGGAGGGAAACTGCTTCGGAACACCTTCCCTCTCATCAGGATGTATCCTTGAGCACACAACAGGCCTAATTAAAAGTCTCCAACATTTAATATTGCAGTGTATGTTTTACAGGACTTCTGACCTTGAAACTGTAAGCACCTCCAGAATTAGCTCTGAGTCTACATAAAGTATACATAAGGTAATCATAAGTGTATCCCTGGTCTCTCAGGAGATAACAGAAGTTTCAGTTGTTACGTCTTCTACTTTTCTGTATAAATTTGTGTAAAATTCTGACTAAACTTTGTAGTTATTTTTTTTCCTTTAGTGGTTCTTTAAATGTATGTAGTTCTGATAATTACCCAATATTAAAATTATGTTCTGTGCCTCTCTTCCATATTGATTACAGAGAGGTCTTTTGTTCATGATACTGTTTTATTTCCCTAACATCCTCATAAGAATATATCCCACAAACCAGAGTTTCTTTGACATAGCTGCCTGGAAACAATAGTAATGGTGGAAACAATGTAATTCTGGAACATTCCATCTGAATTCACTTAATAGACTATTTTACAGTTGACAAATTTTAAAACTAGAATCAGATTTCCCTGACTTCTTTTAGCATTATTATTTTTCAGATAACACGTGGCATTTTTTTATTCTTCTTAATTAAAAGAATAACTAGAAATATTTTTTAAATATATCAAAACAATTCTAAATTTAAAGGAAAAAAACCTCTTGTTGTTAAAGTTTGCCTTTTCATCCCTGTTTAAATTCCCTTCAATAGCAGGGGAAGCTCATCAGTTTTGCCTTTTTATTAAACTAGAGTAGAAGTCAGGGACTTTTGGCTGAAAACTCTCAATTTTTCTCCTCTATCAGAGGGAGTTTGCGTCTCTGAACTCAAATAAAATAACAAGATTGGTTAAGAATGACTAAATTCACATTGTATTTAGTTTTAATATTCTCAACTACCAATATTTAATCATATTTGATTAGAAAAAATTGTCAATTTCATGCTGTTGAACTAATAGAACAATTTATAATTACCAAATCATAATTAGTAGATCACTAGAAGCAAACTTCCAGAGGTGTCACTACGGTGGGTTCTGGTGTTTGCTATCAGTCAATTATTAAGGATATGCTACTGACTGCTGAGCCAGGAGTGGCTGGAGGAGTGGTGTCTACAGGACTATGGCCCCAGCCCTATTTTTCTGACATCATCTTCTGATCTGGTTCTGCACAGATTCCCATTTATGGCCCATGATGATCTGGGCTATTGCACATCATCCTGGTCATTTCCTAACAAAACAAGTAGTTAACTGGGGACAAAGACAAGGTAAGGACACCATCATTAATAAAGAAAAGAAAACCACTGGGACTGGATGCATCTTCTGGCCAACCAAGAGCCAGCCACACTGACCCTGTCTACTCTCCACCTGCCATCCTCACTTCCTGTGCCTATTAACAAATGACTAGGTTGGGATCCAAAATGTCATCAGAATTGTGAGCAGTCAATCTAAAGAGAAGGGCTTCAGCTTTTCCTCTTGATCCCACTGAATGAAGAGAGGAAGTTTCCCTCTCCCTAAACTGCCAAGGGAGGAACAAAGAGACTCATTTATTGAGATGCAGAGGCCTACAGGAAGGGGAGACACATCTCATTATAAAGTTAGCTTTTGAAGCAGATTACTGAAAAGCCCTCCTGTGCCTATTTGAACTAGAGGAGATGAGAATCAGTGAGAAGTGGCAGGACAAAATCGGGGTAACAGGAGGAAGCCTGCAGTCTCATCCTTTGTCATGTCAAAGATATGTCATTTGCATTGAGTAGAGTGGGCACATATGCAAGTTAGCTGGAATGGAGTCTACAAGAGACTGTGGGCAGACAGCAGGGAGGCAGAAAGAGGAACGTGGGGTAGAAAAGCAGAGTCATGTCTCCTATGGGGGCATCTTTGGAGGTCTTCCTGCAGATGCCTCAGAAGAACCCATACATAGGTCCCAAGAGAGAACAGCATCTTCATGCTTGCACAGAGAAGGATCACTCATCTATCACTGTTGACTGGGAAAACTGAAATGTGTAAGAAAATATTATAATGGAAAGCCAGTAAGTACAAGGGCCTTTTACCCTGTTCCCTCTCATTGCCCCAACCCAAAGTAGCTCTGAAAAGTGAAGAAATGACCACACCCCCATCCCACTATAAACCCACCCAGCCATAGGTCAGTCATCTGTTGGGAATTAGGTAAGAGATGAGATTAGAGTCAGACTGGATTGTGTTTTAATATCTAAAAGTGCCCAAGAGGTGGTTAAGAGGCAAAAAGGGGAGATGCAACAGAGTATGATTATAAGCAGTAGATGGAGGGAAAATATTTTCATACTTCTATGTCACCATGTTCAATAAGCCAGTTACACTGTTTGGACTGATAAACTCATTGAAATTTCTGAGTCTCTGTAGCTTTATTGTTAAAAGTTCAGCTTTTACAGTGTCATTGAATTCAAAGACAAGGAATCATCAGTATCAGTTGTAAAGGAGATGAAGAACTTTCATTTGAAAAGAAACTGCATTAAATTAAACTATATATAATTTGTAGTTTTCTTTCAACTCATGCCTGTCACTTACAAGGCCTAAGGAGCATAAATAATCCAGTCCAAACAGCATTATCAACAACACACACACACACACACACACACACACACGCACACAAAGATGAATTTGGTTTATTAAAATGATAGGATGTACAGACAATAATAAAGCTAGTTGGTAGTTGTGTTCAAAAAATATACAGTTGGTTAGATAAACTTTTCACTTTTCAGTTCTCTCAAAAATTCTGTATTTACAAGTCACAGATCTTAATGGAATATTTATTCTAACATGGCTGACTTTCAAAATTTGATTCTATAAAGTTTAAGAAATTTAAGCTAGTTATAATGAGGCTACTTCACAAAGAGCTTTTCCAAGGTTATAAAATGTAGTAACCACTTTACACATCTTTACCATAGCCCAACCCCACCACAAGGTAAAACTCAAATGGCCATCATTTACTCATTATTAGAGATGTGTCTTTTGTTAGAATCAATAAACTCAAATATTATTCTCTCTAGATCATTAATTTGGAAATTTTCTTATGAATGTTAACAATCTACTTAGCTTCCTATGAGACTTTATAAGTACATTAGTTATTTTACTTTATTTGCCTTGTGCATTTAGGGAATTTAAAATCTCTGAAATTTTAAAATGCTTGTCTAAAGAGATGGCCATAGTGGTTTAGCTTATATGTAAAATAGCAACTAGATTGTGGTTAAACCTCATTTGTCCAGAACTTCTTAAAGTTCAAATCATTACATTCCTACAAATTTTCTTAAATCAAATCTCTGTTCTTTGAACATCTGAATCAAGTGTGTTTTTTCAAAGCAATTTTAGCTATTATTTATTTATTTATTATTTTAACATCTTTATTGGAGTATAATTGCTTTACAATGGTGTGTCAGTTTCTGCTTTATAACAAAGTGAATCAGTTATACATATGCTCATATCCCCATATCTCTTGACCTTTGTGTCTCCCTCCCTCCCACCCTCCCTATCCCACCCCTCTAGGTGGTCACAACACACCGAGCTGATATCCCTGTGTTATGCAGCTGCTTCCCACTAGCTACCTATTTTACATTTGGTAACGTATATATGTCCATGCCACTCTCTCACTTTGTCTCACCTTACCCTTTCCCCTCCCCGTATCCTCAAGTCCATTCTCTAGGAGGTCTGGGTCTTTATTCCCATCTTGACCCTAGGTGTTTCATGACCATTTTTTGTTTGTTTGTTTTTTTACATTCCATATATATGTATTAGGACATGGTACTTTTCTCTTTCTGACTTACTTCACTCTGTATGACAGACTCTAGGTCCATCCACCTCACTACAAATAACTCAATTTCGTTTCCTTTTATGGCTGAGTAATATTCCATTGTATGTATGTGCCACATCATTTTATCCATTCATCTGTTGCTGGGCACGTAAGTTGCTTCCATTTCCTGGCTATTGTAAATAGAGCTACAATGAACATTGTGGTACATGACTCTTTTTGAATTATGGTTTTCTCAGGGTATATGCCCAGTAGTAGGATTTCTGGGTCATATGGCAGTCCTATTTGTAGTTTTTTAAGAAACCTCCATACTGTTCTACATAGCATCTGTATCAATTTACATTCCCACCAATAGTGCAAGAGTGTTCACCTTCTCCACACCTTCTCCAGCATTTCTTGTTTGTAGATTTTTTGATGATGGCCATTCTAACCAGTGTGAGATATTATCTCATTGTAGTTTTGATTTGCATTTCTCTAATGATTAATGATGTTGAGCATTCTTTCATGATTTTGCTGACAATCTGTATATTTTCTTTGGAGAAATGTCTATTTAGGTCTTCTGCCCATTTTTGGATTGGGTTGTTTGTTTTTTTGATATTGAGCTGCATGAGCTGCTTGTATATTTTGGAGATTAATCCTTTGTCAGTTGCTTCATTTGCAAATATTTTATCCCATTCTATTTTCTTTGGAGAAATGTCTATTTAGGTCTTCTGCCCATTTTTGGATTGGGTTGTTTGTTTTTTTGATATTGAGCTGCATGAGCTGCTTGTAAATTTTTAAGATTAATTATTCGTCAGTTGCTTCATTGACAAATATTTTCTCCCATTCTGAGGGTTGTCTTTTCATCTTGTTTATGGTTTCTTTGCTGTGCAAAAGATTTTAAGTTTCATTAGGTACCATTTGCTTTTTTTTGTATTTATTTCCATTTCTGTAAGGGGTGGTTCAAAAAGAATCTTGCTGTGATTTATGTCATAGAGTGTTCTGCCTATGTTTTCCTCTAAGAGTTTTATAGTGTCTGGCCTTACATTTAGGTCTTTAAACCATTTTGAGTTTATTTTTGTGTATGGTGTTAGGGAGTGTTCTAATTTCATTCTTTTATATGTAGCTGTTCAGTTTTTGCAGCACAACTTATTGAAGAGACAGTCTTTTCTCCACTATATTTTATTGCCTCCTTTATCAAAGATAAGGTGACCATATGTGCATGGGTTTATCTCTGGGCTTTCTATCCTGTTCCATTGATGTATATATCTGTTTTTGTGCCAGTACCATACTGTCTTGATTACTGTAGCCTTGTAGTATAGTCTGAAGTCAGGGAGCCTGATTCCTTAAGCTCCATTTTTTGTTCTCAAGATTGCTTTGGCTATTCGGATTCTTTTGTGTTTCCATACAAATTGTGAAATTTTTTGCTCTAGTTGTGTGAAAAATGCCAGTGGTAGTTTAATAGGGATTGAATTGAATCTGTAGATTGCTTTGCATAGTACAGTCATTTTCACAATGTTGTTTCTTCCAATCCAAGAAGATGGTATATCTCTCCAACTATATGTATCATCTTTAATTTCTTTCATCAGTGTCTTATAATTTTCGGCATACAGGTCTTTTGGCTCCTTAGGTAGGTTTATTCCTAGAAATTTTATTCTTTTTGTGGCAATGGTAAATGGGAGTGTTTTCTTAATTTCATTATCAGACTTTTCATCATTAGTGTATAGGAATGCCAGAGATTTCTGTGCATTAATTTTTTATCCTGCTACTTTACCAAATTCATTGATTAGCTCTAGTAGTTTTCTGGTGGCATCTTTAGGATTATCTATGTATACTATCATGTCATCTGCAAACGGTGATAGCTTTACTTCTTCTTTTCCGATTTGTATTCATTTTATTTCTTTTTCTTCTCTGATTGCTGTGCTTAAAACTTCCAAAACTATGTTGAATAAGAGTGGTGAGTGTCGGCAACCTTGTCTTGTTCCTGATCTTATTGCAAATGGTTTCAGGGTTTCACCATTGAGAATGATGTTGGCTGTGAGTTTGTCATATATGGCCTTTATTATGTTGAGTTAAATTCCCTCTATGCCTACTTTCTGGAGGATTTTTATCATAAATAGGTGTTGAATTTTGTCAAAAGCTTTTTCTGCATCTATTGAGATGATCGTATGGTTTTTCTCCTTCAGTTTGTTAATATGGTGTATCACATTGATTGATTTG
>NC_041225.1:235097-237040 GCF_002837175.3 Physeter macrocephalus | reverse complement strand
ATCAGTGATATTGGCCTGTAGTTTTCTTTCTTTCTGACATCTTTGTCTGGTTTTGGTATCAGGGTGATGATGTCCTCGTTGAATGAGTTTGGGAGTGTTCCTCCCTCTGCTATATTTTGGAAGAGTTTGAGAAGGGTAGGCTTTAGCTCTTCTCTAAATGTTTGATAGAATTTGCCTGTGAAGTGATCTGGTCCTAGGCTTTTGTTTGTTGGAAGATGTTTAATCACAGTTTCAATTTCAGTGCTTGTGATTGGTCTGTTCATATTTTCTATTTCTTCCTGGTTCAGTCTCGCCATGTTGTGCATTTCTAAGAATTTGTCCATTTCTTCCAGGTTGTCCATTTTATTGGCATATATTTGCCTGTAGTAATCTCTCATGATCCTTTGTATTTCTGCAGTTTCTGTTGTTACTTCTCCTTTTTCATTTGTAATTCTATTGATTTGAGTCTTCTCCCTTTTTTCCCTGATGAGTCTGGATAATGGTTTATCAATTTTGTTTAGCTTCTCAAAGAACCACCTTTAAGTTTTATTGAGCTTTGCTATCATTTCCTTCATTTCTTTTTCATTTATTTCTGATCTGATCTTTATGATTTCTTTCCTTCTGTTTACTTTGAGGTTTTTTTGTTCTTCTTTCTCTAATTGCTTTAGGTGTAAGGTTAGGTTGTTTATTTGAGATGTTTCCTGTTTCTTAAGGTAGGATTTTATTGATATAAACTTCCCTCTTAGATCTGCTTTGGTTGCATCCCATAGATTTTGGGTCATCGTGTTTGCATTGTCATTTGTTTCTAGGTATATTTTTATTTTCTCTTTGATTTCTTCAGTGATCTCTTGGTTATTAAGTAGTGTATTGTTTAGCCTCCATGTGTTTGTATTTTTACAGATTTTTTTCCTGTAATTGATATCTAGTCTCATAGCATTGTGGTCAGAAAAGATACTTGATATGATTTCAATTTTCTTAAAGTTACCAAGATTTGATTTGTGACCGAAGATATGATCTATACTGGAGAATGTTCCATGAGCACTTGAGCAGAAAGTGTATTCTGTTGTTTTTGGACTGAGTGTCCTATAAATATCAATTAAGTCCATCTTGTTTAATGTGTCATTTAAAGCTTGTGTTTCCTTATATATTTTCATTTTTGTTGATCTGTCCATTGGTGAAGGTGGGGTGTTAAAGTCCCCTACTATGATTGTGTTACTGTCCATTTCCCCTTTTATGGCTGTTAGTATTTGCCTTATATATTGAGGAGCTCCTATGTTGGGTGCATAGATATTTACAATTGTTATATATTCTTCTTGAATCAATCCCTTGATCATTATGTAGTGACCTTCTTTGTCTCTTGTAATAGTCTTTATTTTAAAGGCTATATAGATATGTCCCCTATTACCATTTTGTTAATTGCTTCGGGTTTGTATTGTAGGTCTTTTCCTTCTGTTGTGTTTCCTGCCTACAGAAGTTTCTTTAGCATTTGTGGTAAAGCTGGTTTGGTGGAGCTGAATTCTCTTAGGCTTTGCTTGTCTGTAAAAGTTTTAATTTCTCCGTCAAATCTGAATGAGATCCTTGCTGGGTAGAGTAATCTTGGTTGTAGGTTTTCCCCCTTCATCACTTTAATTATGTCCTGCCAATCCCTTCTGGCTTGCAGAGTTTCTGCTGAAAGATCAGCTCTTAACCTTATGGGGATTCTTTCAACTGATTGTTTGCTCTTTAGTTCTTCTAGTTTCTTGTTAAATGTTCCTTGTATTTTATCCATTCTATTTCCAAGATTTTGGATCACCTTTACCATCATTATTCTGAATTCTTTTTTAGGTAGACTGCCTTTTTCCTCTTCATTTGTTAGGTCTTGGAGATATCTGGGAGAATTTCACCATTTGATATTATGTGGAGATGGGCGATCTCTTTTGGACCAATGTCATGAACTTGGCTCTCCCACCTCAGAGAAAAGCCCT
>NC_041225.1:219290-234365 GCF_002837175.3 Physeter macrocephalus | reverse complement strand
ACACACACACACACACACACACACACACATATATATATATATATATATATATATAGTTGCTCCCAAAGTCCACCTCCTCAATTTGGGATAATTCAGTGTGTATTCAGGTATTCCACAGATGCAGGGTACATCAAGTTGATTGTGGAGCTTTAATCCACTGCTCCTGAGGCTACTGGGAGAGATTTCCCTTTCTCTTCTTTGTTCTCACAGCTCCTGAGTTCAGCTTTGGATTTGGCCCTGCCTCTGAGTGTAGGTCGCCTGAGGGTGTCTGTTCTTCACTCAGACAGGACGGGGTTAAAGGAGCAGCTGATTCAGGGGCTCTGGCTCACTCGGCCAGGGGGACAGAGGGGTACGGAATGTGAGGGGAGCCTGCAGTGGCAGAGGCCAGTGTGACATTGCAACAGCCTGAGGCGCACCTTGTGTTCTCCAGCAGAAGTTGTCCCTGGATCACAGGACCCTGGCAGTGCCAGGCTGCACAGGCTCCTGAGAGGGAAGGTGTGGATAGTGACCTGTGTTTGCACACAGGCTTCTTGGTGGCTGCAGCAGCAGTCTTAGCATCTCATGCACTTCTCTGGGTTCTGTGCTGATAGCTGCGCCCAGCACCTGTCTCTGGAACTCCTTTAAGTGACATTCTTAATCCCTTCTCCTCGCGCACCAGGAAACAAAGAGGCAAGAAAAACTCTCTTGCCTCTTCGGGAGCTCCAGACTTTTTCCCGGACTCGCTAGCAGCTAGCTGTGGTGCACTTGCCCCCTTCAGGCTGTGTTCACACAACCAACCCCAGTCCTCTCCATGGGGTCTGACCTCTGAAGCCCGAGCCTCAGCTCCCAGCCCCTGCCAGCCCCAGCGGGTGAGCCGACAAGCCTCTCAGGCTGGTGAGTGCTTGTCGGCACCGATCCTCTGTGAGGTAATCTCTCCACTTTGCCCTCCACACCCCTGTTTCTGCGCTCTCCTCCAAGGCTCTGAAGCTTCCCCCCTCCACCACCCATAGTCTCCACCCATGAAGGGTCTTCCTAGTGTATGGAAACCTTTCCTCCTTCACAGCTCACTCCCGCTGGTGCAGGTTCCATCCCTATATTTTGTCTCTGGTTTTTTCTTTTTTCTTTTGCCCTACCCAGATACAAAGGGGAGTTTCTTCCATTTTGGGAAGTCTGAGGTCTTCTGCCAGCGTTCAGTAGGTGTTCTGCAGGAGTTGTTCCACATGTAGATGTATTTCTGATATATTTGTGGGGAGGAAGGTGATCTCCACGTCTTAGTCTTCCACCATCTTGAAACTCTTCCTCAAAGCAATTTTAAAGTTCAAATATTTGCTTCTACAATACTTCAATGGATATTTCAAACATTAGCAAGTTTTCTGTATCTGCAGCTAGAAGCAATGTCTGTATGTCCTTTCTATAAGAAACAGGTAAGGCTTCTATTTACTCAGCAACATATAAGTAATGTAATGGATAGGTGATATGGGTATGGAACTGACAAACTATACTCTTTGTGGCATAAAATTTACAATTCTTTGCTTTATTTCCTCAAGGTTATTGTATTTCATAATTTGTTAAAACTCAATTTTACTTTTAAGGACAGAAAACATTTATAGAACTACCCTTTGGGTACAAATAGACCTCCAGAGTTGTTACTGAACAGTACAAACCCAAAATTTTGAGTTCTTGACAGTACTCTGACTAGAAATGGCATAGACTGTGTACTGACTTTGCCATTCATTATGCAACCTTTGAATTAATAAGATGGTGTTTTTCTATGATGATCTATAATTATAGTATTTCATTAATCTAATTCAAATTGGTTTCTCCTGTAGTAAGTACAAAATAGCTGCATTTTACTCTCTCTGACAAACAAAGCAAGGTCCAAAATCTCTTCCACATAAGCCAGAAACAAGGTTGTAAGATTGGGCTTACATGAGCGTAGTTGAATGGCCTGAAGTTGAAAGGTGAGAAACTTAGGGCTATGTTCAGGGAAAACTTAAAAGCCAAGCAGGGAGTCTATCTGAGGGATCAATACAAAAAGCCTAGATAAATCTCCAGGCAATGGGTAGCATTTACAGGTTCTTTTTATATAGCACTCATGGCCTTAATTAAAAATTTAGAAACCTCACCAAAATATGTTGACATTTTTTTTTAATGAGACTCAAAGTTCAAGATGAATCTCAGCCTAGACTTTCTGGAAGTGGACCTTATCCTAAAATCTTTAGAGTTAACTTTTCTTATCTGGGGAGTTTCTCTGGTGTTATGAACTGAATTATGTACTCCCCAAATTCATGTTGAAGCCCAAACCCCCATTGTGACTGTATTTGGAGATAGAACCTTTAAAAAAGTAATTAAGATTAAGTAAGGTCATAAGGATGGGGCCGTAATTCAATATGACTGGTGTCCTTATAAGAAGAGGAAGGGACACCAGGGATGCAAACACCACAGAGAAAAGGCCAATGTGAGAGCACAGTGAGAAGGCAGCCATCTGCAAGCAAAGAAGAGAAGACTCAAGAGAAATCAAATTTATCAACACCTTGATCCTGAACTTCCAAACTTCAGAACTGTGAGAAATAAATTTGTTGTTTACAAAATAAGGAAAGAAAAATAATCACAATTTCTGAAAGAACAGCTCACCTAAAAGGGAGGCTTGATAAACCCTTTTGTGAAAATTCCATATGATCCTATTAGACTTCCTCACTTAAATAGTATTAAGGATATGAATACTTAAAGGAATACGTTGACAATTTTCATTAAAGCTTTTGAGGATCAGAGCCGCACAAGCCATCAGAGCATGTGAACATAGGCAGATTCTGATTTAAAAGAATGTTTAATAGTTTTTTTTTTCGGTTTTTGTTTGTTTGTTTTTTTGTTTTTACTCAGCTTCTTGGCTTCAAGGACCCCAGTCGTTTTGCAAGAAACTTTGTTGAGCTGTTTTGGGAACAGACTGATTTGCCAAGTACAATTAACAACTGCAAAGTGTTGTAAAACACAGACATTCATATCTGTAGGTCCCAAACTCAAAGCATAAAGAAGATGTTTTTTAAAATAAAAGGAAAAGACAACCCCTTTACCTTCATTTGCAAAGGCAGTGTTGCATACTAGAACTTTTACCCAGAAGATTTAGATTTTCTTACCAGCAGTGCCACTACCCAGTGGGAGGGACCTGGCAGTGTTTAACTCCTCTTAGCCACAACTTTCATTCCTACAAAATGAAGGGGTTTGAATAAGTGACCTCTAAATTGACTCTTTTCTGTTCTAACCCAGAGCCTCTCAAACATAGTAAAGGATTGGAAGCTTCATGTTGAGTGGGCAAAGACAACAGAAAGCACCATTTATGAAGGCCATCAAAGACACCAGCAGATATGGAGGCTTTGTTTGTGTCTCTCAGGGTGGGACAGCCACTTGCCAGCCTCTGAGTTGCAGTACTGAGTTTCCACCTGCAGATTTAAGCTTGTTACACAGTCAGAGCTCCAACCAACATTAATGGAACTTGTGTGTACACATCAATGCTCAGAATGGTGGCTGTGCTTCAGAAACCCCCAGTATGGAGCTGAAAGGAAAACTATGTCTGTAATTTAAAACCTGCCTTTTGAGCAGACTGAATTATATATTAGAAGGAATAAAATGTCCCAATTTTATTGCTTCTCTGAAACACTTACATTTCACCTTACAGGGGAAATGATAATTAGGAATCTAGGTTTTAGTGAATTAACTATCTCAAAATGATGGCCTCAAAAAACAAAAGAACGGCCCATGGTTGCCCACTGTTTCTGTTTTTACTGTATAGTTTGTCTCATCACGTGATGATTATCTGGAATACCATTGCAACAGAAGAGAATGCAGAACCATTTAAATAAATAATTGTTTTTGTTTGTTTTCACTAATGGAGCATTTACCGAATTAGATGCACCCTGGTATGGAGCTTTGCAAATCTCAGTCAAGAAATCATTTCAATTGCCTTTGCAGTTTTTAAAAAAATTAATTTGGATCAGACCTTCAAGATGGCAGAGGAGTAAGACGTGGAGATCACCTTCCTCCCCACAAATACATAAAAAATGAACCTACTGAATGCTGGCAGAAGACCACAGACTTCCCAAAAGGCAAGAAACTCCCCACGTACATGGGTAGGGCAAACAAAAAACGAAAAAACAGAGACAAAAGAATAGGGATGGGACCTGCACCTCTGGGAGGGAGCTGTGAAGGAGGAAAAGTTTCCACACAATAGGAAGCCCCTTCACTGGTGGAGATGGGGGTCGGGAGGAGGAAGCTTCAGAGCCATGAGGACAGCGCAGCAACAGGGGTACAGAAGGCAAAGCGGAGAGATTCCCCCACAGAGGATTGGTGCTGACCCACACTCACCAGCCTGAGAGGATTCTTTGCTCATCCACTGGGATGGATGGTGGCTGGGAGCTGAAGCTCAGGCTTTGGAGGTCAGACCCCAGTGAGAGGACTGGGGTTGGCTACGGGAACACAGCCTGAAGGGGGGCTGGTGCACCACAGCTAGCCAGGAGGGAGTCTGGGAAAAAGTCTGGAACTGTCTAAGAGTCAAGAGACAATTGTTTCAGACTGCGCAAGGAGAGGATATTCAGAGCACCACCTAAACGAGCTTCAGAGACAGGCATGAGCTGCAGTTATCAGCACAGACCACAGAGACAGGCATGAAATGCTAACACTGCTGTTGCGACCACCAAGAATCCTGTGTGCAAGCACAGTTCACTATCCACACCTCCCCTCCTGGGAACCTGTGCAGTCCGCCACTGCCAGGGTCCTGTGATCCAAGGACAACTTCCCCAGGAGAACACATGGTGCACCTCAGCCTGTTGCAATGTCACACTGGCCTCTGCCACTGCAGGGCAACCCTGCATTCCAATTATAACTACCATACCACCCCTCTTCCCACCCTGACTGAGCCAGAGACCCCTAATCAGCCCCTCTTTTAACCCCCTCCCCGTCTGGGTGAAGAACAGATGCGAGAGGGTGACCTACATGCAGAGGTAGGGCCAAATCCAATGCCGAAACCCAGGTGCTGTGTGAACAAAGAAGAGAAAGGGAAATTTCTCTGTGCTGCCTCAGGAGCAGCAGATGAAATATCCACAATAAACTTGATGTACCTGCATCTGTGGAATACCTGAATAGACAAAGAATCAACCCAAAATTGAGGCAGTGGACTTTGGGAGCAACTGTAGACTTGTGGTTTGCAGTACACAACTGACTAGTTTCTGATTTATATGTTTATCTTAGTTTAGTTTTTTGCACTTGTTATCATTGGTGGAATTGTTTATTGGTTTGGCTGCTCTCTTCTTTTTATTTAAATTACTTTAAAATATTTTTATTTTAATAATTTTTTTAAATGTTTTATTGTAATAACTTTATTTTATTTATTTTTCTTTATTTCTTTCTTTTCTCTGAGCTGTGTGGCTGTCTGGGTCCTGGTGCTCTGGCCCAGTGTCAGGCCTGAGACTCTGAGGTGGGAGAGCCAAGTTCAGGACAATGGACCACCAGAGACTTCGCAGCCCCATGTAATATCAATCAGCGAGAGCTCTCTCAAAGCTCTCCATCTCAATGCTAAGAGCCTGCTCCACTCAAAGACCAGCAAGCTACAGTGCTGGACACCCAATGCCAACCACAAACTAGCAAGACAGGAAGACAACTCCACCCATTAGAAGAGAGGCTGCCTAAAATCATAACTAGGTCACAAACACCCCAAAACACACAAATGGACGCAGACCTGCCCATCAGAAACACAAGATCCAGCCTCATATATCAGAATAGACATCAGTCCACTCCACCAGGAAGCCTAAACAACCCACTAAACAAACCTTACCCACTGGGGGCACACACCAAAAACAACAGGAACTACGAACCTGAAGCCTGTGAAAAGCAGACCCCAAACACAGTAGCTTAAGCAAAATGAGAAGACAGAGAAATATGCAGCAGATGAAGGAGCAAGGTAAAAACCAACCAGACCAAAAAAATGAAGAGGAAATAGTCAGTCTACCTGAAAAAGAATTCAGAGTAATGATAGTAGACATGATCCAAAATCTTGGAAATAGAAGGGAGAAAATACAAGTAACGTTTAACAAGAACCAGAAGAACTAAAGAGCAAACAAGCAATGATGAACAACACAATAAATGAAATTAAAAATTTTCTAGAACGAATATATAGCAGAAAAACTGAGGCAGAAGACTGGATAAGTGACCTGGAAGATAAAATAGTAGGAATAACTACCACAGAGCAGATTAAAGAAAATAGAATGAAAAGAATTGACAACAGTCTCAGAGACCTCTGGGACAACATTAAACGCACCACCACTTGAATAATAGGGGTCCTAGAAGAAGTAGAGAAAAAGAAAGGGACTGAGAAAATATTTGAAGACCTTATAGTTGAAAACTCCCCTAATATGGGAAAGGAAATAGTCAATCAAGTTTAGGAAGTGCAGAGAGTCGCATACATGACAAATCCAAGAAGAAACATGCCAAGACACATATTAATCAAACTATCAAAAATTAAAATACAAGAAAAAATATTAAAAGCAGCAAGGGAAAAGCAACAAATAACATACAAGGGAATCCCCGTAAGGTTAACAGCTGATCTTTCAGCAGACTCTGCAAGCCAGAAGGGAGTGGCAGAACATATTTAAAGTGATGAAAGGGAAAAACTTACAACCAAGATTACTCTACCCAGCAAGGATCTCATTCAGATTTGATGGAGAAATTAAAACCTTTAAAGACAGTTACTGAACAGTACAAACCCAAAATTTTGAGTTCTTGACAGTACTCTGACTAGAAATGGCATAGACTGTGTACTGACTTTGCCATTCATTATGCAACCTTTGAATTAATAAGATGGTGTTTTTCTATGATGATCTATAATTATAGTATTTCATTAATCTAATTCAAATTGGTTTCTCCTGTAGTAAGTACAAAATAGCTGCATTTTACTCTCTCTGACAAACAAAGCAAGGTCCAAAATCTCTTCCACATAAGCCAGAAACAAGGTTGTAAGATTGGGCTTACATGAGCGTAGTTGAATGGCCTGAAGTTGAAAGGTGAGAAACTTAGGGCTATGTTCAGGGAAAACTTAAAAGCCAAGCAGGGAGTCTATCTGAGGGATCAATACAAAAAGCCTAGATAAATCTCCAGGCAATGGGTAGCATTTACAGGTTCTTTTTATATAGCACTCATGGCCTTAATTAAAAATTTAGAAACCTCACCAAAATATGTTGACATTTTTTTTTAATGAGACTCAAAGTTCAAGATGAATCTCAGCCTAGACTTTCTGGAAGTGGACCTTATCCTAAAATCTTTAGAGTTAACTTTTCTTATCTGGGGAGTTTCTCTGGTGTTATGAACTGAATTATGTACTCCCCAAATTCATGTTGAAGCCCAAACCCCCATTGTGACTGTATTTGGAGATAGAACCTTTAAAAAAGTAATTAAGATTAAGTAAGGTCATAAGGATGGGGCCGTAATTCAATATGACTGGTGTCCTTATAAGAAGAGGAAGGGACACCAGGGATGCAAACACCACAGAGAAAAGGCCAATGTGAGAGCACAGTGAGAAGGCAGCCATCTGCAAGCAAAGAAGAGAAGACTCAAGAGAAATCAAATTTATCAACACCTTGATCCTGAACTTCCAAACTTCAGAACTGTGAGAAATAAATTTGTTGTTTACAAAATAAGGAAAGAAAAATAATCACAATTTCTGAAAGAACAGCTCACCTAAAAGGGAGGCTTGATAAACCCTTTTGTGAAAATTCCATATGATCCTATTAGACTTCCTCACTTAAATAGTATTAAGGATATGAATACTTAAAGGAATACGTTGACAATTTTCATTAAAGCTTTTGAGGATCAGAGCCACACAAGCCATCAGAGCATGTGAACATAGGCAGATTCTGATTTAAAAGAATGTTTAATAGTTTTTTTTTTCGGTTTTTGTTTGTTTGTTTTTTTGTTTTTACTCAGCTTCTTGGCTTCAAGGACCCCAGTCGTTTTGCAAGAAACTTTGTTGAGCTGTTTTGGGAACAGACTGATTTGCCAAGTACAATTAACAACTGCAAAGTGTTGTAAAACACAGACATTCATATCTGTAGGTCCCAAACTCAAAGCATAAAGAAGATGTTTTTTAAAATAAAAGGAAAAGACAACCCCTTTACCTTCATTTGCAAAGGCAGTGTTGCATACTAGAACTTTTACCCAGAAGATTTAGATTTTCTTACCAGCAGTGCCACTACCCAGTGGGAGGGACCTGGCAGTGTTTAACTCCTCTTAGCCACAACTTTCATTTCTACAAAATGAAGGGGTTTGAATAAGTGACCTCTAAATTGACTCTTTTCTGTTCTAACCCAGAGCCTCTCAAACATAGTAAAGGATTGGAAGCTTCATGTTGAGTGGGCAAAGACAACAGAAAGCACCATTTATGAAGGCCATCAAAGACACCAGCAGATATGGAGGCTTTGTTTGTGTCTCTCAGGGTGGGACAGCCACTTGCCAGCCTCTGAGTTGCAGTACTGAGTTTCCACCTGCAGATTTAAGCTTGTTACACAGTCAGAGCTCCAACCAACATTAATGGAACTTGTGTGTACACATCAATGCTCAGAATGGTGGCTGTGCTTCAGAAACCCCCAGTATGGAGCTGAAAGGAAAACTATGTCTGTAATTTAAAACCTGCCTTTTGAGCAGACTGAATTATATATTAGAAGGAATAAAATGTCCCAATTTTATTGCTTCTCTGAAACACTTACATTTCACCTTACAGGGGAAATGATAATTAGGAATCTAGGTTTTAGTGAATTAACTATCTCAAAATGATGGCCTCAAAAAACAAAAGAACGGCCCATGGTTGCCCACTGTTTCTGTTTTTACTGTATAGTTTGTCTCATCACGTGATGATTATCTGGAATACCATTGCAACAGAAGAGAATGCAGAACCATTTAAATAAATAATTGTTTTTGTTTGTTTTCACTAATGGAGCATTTACCGAATTAGATGCACCCTGGTATGGAGCTTTGCAAATCTCAGTCAAGAAATCATTTCAATTGCCTTTGCAGTTTTTAAAAAAATTAATTTGGATCAGACCTTCAAGATGGCAGAGGAGTAAGACGTGGAGATCACCTTCCTCCCCACAAATACATAAAAAATGAACCTACTGAATGCTGGCAGAAGACCACAGACTTCCCAAAAGGCAAGAAACTCCCCACGTACATGGGTAGGGCAAACAAAAAACGAAAAAACAGAGACAAAAGAATAGGGATGGGACCTGCACCTCTGGGAGGGAGCTGTGAAGGAGGAAAAGTTTCCACACAATAGGAAGCCCCTTCACTGGTGGAGATGGGGGTCGGGAGGAGGAAGCTTCAGAGCCATGAGGACAGCGCAGCAACAGGGGTACAGAAGGCAAAGCGGAGAGATTCCCCCACAGAGGATTGGTGCTGACCCACACTCACCAGCCTGAGAGGATTCTTTGCTCATCCACTGGGATGGATGGTGGCTGGGAGCTGAAGCTCAGGCTTTGGAGGTCAGACCCCAGTGAGAGGACTGGGGTTGGCTACGGGAACACAGCCTGAAGGGGGGCTGGTGCACCACAGCTAGCCAGGAGGGAGTCTGGGAAAAAGTCTGGAACTGTCTAAGAGTCAAGAGACAATTGTTTCAGACTGCGCAAGGAGAGGATATTCAGAGCACCACCTAAACGAGCTTCAGAGACAGGCATGAGCTGCAGTTATCAGCACAGACCACAGAGACAGGCATGAAATGCTAACACTGCTGTTGCGACCACCAAGAATCCTGTGTGCAAGCACAGTTCACTATCCACACCTCCCCTCCTGGGAACCTGTGCAGTCCGCCACTGCCAGGGTCCTGTGATCCAAGGACAACTTCCCCAGGAGAACACATGGTGCACCTCAGCCTGTTGCAATGTCACACTGGCCTCTGCCACTGCAGGGCAACCCTGCATTCCAATTATAACTACCATACCACCCCTCTTCCCACCCTGACTGAGCCAGAGACCCCTAATCAGCCCCTCTTTTAACCCCCTCCCCGTCTGGGTGAAGAACAGATGCGAGAGGGTGACCTACATGCAGAGGTAGGGCCAAATCCAATGCCGAAACCCAGGTGCTGTGTGAACAAAGAAGAGAAAGGGAAATTTCTCTGTGCTGCCTCAGGAGCAGCAGATGAAATATCCACAATAAACTTGATGTACCTGCATCTGTGGAATACCTGAATAGACAAAGAATCAACCCAAAATTGAGGCAGTGGACTTTGGGAGCAACTGTAGACTTGTGGTTTGCAGTACACAACTGACTAGTTTCTGATTTATATGTTTATCTTAGTTTAGTTTTTTGCACTTGTTATCATTGGTGGAATTGTTTATTGGTTTGGCTGCTCTCTTCTTTTTATTTAAATTACTTTAAAATATTTTTATTTTAATAATTTTTTTAAATGTTTTATTGTAATAACTTTATTTTATTTATTTTTCTTTATTTCTTTCTTTTCTCTGAGCTGTGTGGCTGACTGGGTCCTGGTGCTCTGGCCCAGTGTCAGGCCTGAGACTCTGAGGTGGGAGAGCCAAGTTCAGGACAATGGACCACCAGAGACTTCGCAGCCCCATGTAATATCAATCAGCGAGAGCTCTCTCAAAGCTCTCCATCTCAATGCTAAGAGCCTGCTCCACTCAAAGACCAGCAAGCTACAGTGCTGGACACCCAATGCCAACCACAAACTAGCAAGACAGGAAGACAACTCCACCCATTAGAAGAGAGGCTGCCTAAAATCATAACTAGGTCACAAACACCCCAAAACACACAAATGGACGCAGACCTGCCCATCAGAAACACAAGATCCAGCCTCATATATCAGAATAGACATCAGTCCACTCCACCAGGAAGCCTAAACAACCCACTAAACAAACCTTACCCACTGGGGGCACACACCAAAAACAACAGGAACTACGAACCTGAAGCCTGTGAAAAGCAGACCCCAAACACAGTAGCTTAAGCAAAATGAGAAGACAGAGAAATATGCAGCAGATGAAGGAGCAAGGTAAAAACCAACCAGACCAAAAAAATGAAGAGGAAATAGTCAGTCTACCTGAAAAAGAATTCAGAGTAATGATAGTAGACATGATCCAAAATCTTGGAAATAGAAGGGAGAAAATACAAGTAACGTTTAACAAGAACCAGAAGAACTAAAGAGCAAACAAGCAATGATGAACAACACAATAAATGAAATTAAAAATTTTCTAGAACGAATATATAGCAGAAAAACTGAGGCAGAAGACTGGATAAGTGACCTGGAAGATAAAATAGTAGGAATAACTACCACAGAGCAGATTAAAGAAAATAGAATGAAAAGAATTGACAACAGTCTCAGAGACCTCTGGGACAACATTAAACGCACCACCACTTGAATAATAGGGGTCCTAGAAGAAGTAGAGAAAAAGAAAGGGACTGAGAAAATATTTGAAGACCTTATAGTTGAAAACTCCCCTAATATGGGAAAGGAAATAGTCAATCAAGTTTAGGAAGTGCAGAGAGTCGCATACATGACAAATCCAAGAAGAAACATGCCAAGACACATATTAATCAAACTATCAAAAATTAAAATACAAGCCTACAATAACAAACCTAAAACAATTAAGAAAATGGTAATAGGGATATACATATCAATAATTACCTTAAATGTAAATGGATTAAATGCTACAACCAAAAGACACAGACTGGCTGAATGGATACAAAAAGAAGCCCATATATATGCTGTCTACAACAGACCCACTTCAGACCTAGGGACACATATGACTGAAACTGAGGGGATGGAAAAAGATATTCCACACAAATGGAAATCAAAGGAGAGCTGCATTAGCAATTCTCATATTAGACAAAATAGACTTTAAAATAAAGACTATTACAAGAGACAAAGAAGGACACTACATAATGATCTAGGGATCAATTCAGTCCAAGAAGAAGATATAACAATTGTAAATATTTATGCACCCAACATAGGAGCACCTCAATACATAAGGAAAATGTTAACGGCCATAAAAGAGGAAATTGACAGTAACACAATCATAGTAGGGGACTTTAACACCCCACTTTCACCAATGGACAGATCAACAAAAATAAAAATAAATAAGGAAACACAAGCTTTAAATGCCACATTAAACAAGATGGACTTAACTGATATTTATAGGACATTGCATCCAAAACAACAGAATACACTTTCTTCTCAAGTGCTCATGGAACATTCTCCAGGATTGTTCATATCCTGGGTCACAAATCAAACCTTGGTAAATTTTAAAAAATTGAAATCATATGAAGTATCTTTTCTGACAGCAACACTATGAGACGAGATATCAATTACAGGAAAGAAACTGTAAAAAATACAAACACATGGAAACTAAAAAATATACACTACTAAATAACCAAGAGATCATTGAAGAAGTCAAAGAGTAAATCAAAAAATACCTGGAAACAAATGACAATGACAACGTGATGGCCCAAAACCTGTGGGATGCAGCAAAAGCATTTCTAAGAGTGAAGTTTATAGCAATACAATCCTACCTCAAGAAACAAGAAAAATCTCAAATAAACAATCTAACCTAACACGTAAAGCAATTAGGGAAAGAAGAACAAAGAAAGCCTAAAGTTAGCAGAAGGAAAGAAATCATAAATATCAGATCAGAAATAAATGAAAAAGAAATGAAGGAAATGATAGCAAAAGTCAATAAAACTAAAAGCTGGTTCTTTGAGAAGATAAACAAAATTGATAAACCATTAGAAAAGGAGAAGTAATAACTGACATTGCAGAAATACAAAGGATCATGAGAGATTACTACAAGCAACTATATGCCAATAAAATGGACAACCTGGAAGAAATGGACAAATTCTTAGAAAAGCACAACCTTCTGAGAGTGAACCAGGAAGAAACAGAAAATATAAACAGACCAAACACAAACACTGAAATTGAGACTGTGATTAAAAATCTTCCAACAGGGCTTCCCTGGTGGCACAGTGGTTGAGAGTCCGCCTGCCGATGCAGGCAACACAGGTTCATGCCCCGGTCTGGGACGATCCCATATGCTGCGGAGAGGCTAGGCCTGTGAGCCATGGCCACTGAGCCTGCATGTACGGAGCCTGCGCTCCACAACGGGAGAGGCCACAACAGTGAGAGGCCTGCGTACCGGAAAAAAAAAAAAAAAAACATTTAGAGAAGAGCTAATACCCACTCTTCTCAAACTCTTCCAAAAGAAAGCAGAGGGAGAAACACTCCCAAACTCATTCTACGAGGCCACCATCACCCTGATACCAAAAACAGACAAACATGTCACAAAAAAAGAAAACTACAGGTCAATATCACTGATGAATATAGATGCATAAATTCTCAACAAAATACTAGCAAACAGAATCCAGCAGCACATTAAATGCATCATACACCATGATGAAGTCAGGGGAATGCACAGATTCTTCAATATATGCAAATGAATCAATATAATACACCATATTAACGAATTGAAGGAGAAAAACCATATGATCATCTCAATAGATGAAGAAAAAGCTTTTGACAAAATTCTACACCCATTTATGAGAGAAACCCTCCAGAAAGTAGACATAGAGGGAACTTACCTCAACATAATAAACACCATATATGATAAACCCACAGCCAACATCATTCTCAATGGTGAAAAAATGAAACCATTTCCACTAAGATCAGGATCCAGACAAGGTTGCCCGCTCTCACCAGTATTATTCAACATAGTTTTGGAAGTTTTAGCCATGGCAACCAGAGACAAAACACAAATAAAAGGAATCCAAATCAGAAAAGAAGGAGTAAAACTGTCACTGTTTGCAGATGACATGATACTATACATAGAGAATCCTAAAGATACTACCGAAAACTACTATAGGTAATCAATGAATTTTGTAATGTAGCAGGATACAAAATTAATGCACAGAAATCTCTTGCATTCCTATACATTTATGATGAATAATCTGAAACAGAAATTAAGGAAACACTCCCATTTACCATTGCAACAAAAGAATAAAATATCTAGGTATAAACCTACCTAAGAAGAGAAAAGACCTGTATGCAGAAAACTATAAGACACTGATGAAAGAAATTAAAGATGATACAAATAGATGAAGAGATATACCATGTTCTTGGATTGGAAGAATCAACATTGTGAAACTGACTATACTACCCAAAGCAATCTACAGATTCAATGCAATCCCTATCAAACTACCAATGGCATTTTTCACAGAACAAAAACCAAAAACTTCACAATTTGTATGGAAACACACAAGACCCCGAATAGCCAAAGCAATATTGAGAAAGAAAAACGGAGTTGGAGGAATCAGGCTCCCAGACTTCAGATTATACTACAAAGCCACATTAATCAAGAGAGTATGGTACTGGCAGAAAAACAGAAATATAGATCAATGCAACAGGATAGAAAGCCCAGAGATAAACCCACACACATATGGTCACCTTATTTTTGATAAAGGAGGCAATAATATACAGTGGAGAAAAGACAGGCTCTTCAATAAGTGGTGATGGGAAAACTGGACAGCTACATGTACAAGAATGAAATTAGAACACTCACTAACACCACACGCAAAAATAAACTCCAAATGGATTAAAGACCTAAATATTAGGCCAGACACTATAAAACTCTTAGAGGAAAACATAGGCAGAATACTCTATGACAGAAATCATAGCAAGATCCTTTTTCACCCACCTCCTAGCAAAAGGGAAATAAAAACAAAAATAAACAATGGGACTTAATGAAACTTAAAAGCTTTTGCACAGCAAAGGAAACCATAAACAAGATGAAAGGACAACCCTCAGATATGAGTAAATATTTGCCAATGAAGCAACTGACAAAGGATTAATCTCCAAAATATACAAGCAGCTCATGCAGCTCAATATCCAAAAAACAAACAACCCAATCCAAAAATGGGCAGAAGACCTAAACAGACATTTCTCCAAAGAAGATATACAGATTGCCAAAAAACATATGAAAGGTTGCTCAAAATCACTAATCATCAGAGAAATGCAAATTAAAACTACAATGAGGTATCACCTCACACCAGTCAGAATAGCCA
>NC_041225.1:199306-217746 GCF_002837175.3 Physeter macrocephalus | reverse complement strand
AAACTTCACAATTTGTATGGAAACACACAAGACCCCGAATAGCCAAAGCAATATTGAGAAAGAAAAACGGAGCTGGAGGAATCAGGCTCCCAGACTTCAGATTATACTACAAAGCCACATTAATCAAGAGAGTATGGTACTGGCAGAAAAACAGAAATATAGATCAATGCAACAGGATAGAAAGCCCAGAGATAAACCCACACACATATGGTCACCTTATTTTTGATAAAGGAGGCAATAATATACAGTGGAGAAAAGACAGGCTCTTCAATAAGTGGTGATGGGAAAACTGGACAGCTACATGTACAAGAATGAAATTAGAACACTCACTAACACCACACGCAAAAATAAACTCCAAATGGATTAAAGACCTAAATATTAGGCCAGACACTATAAAACTCTTAGAGGAAAACATAGGCAGAATACTCTATCTGCCATATGACCCAGCATTCCCACTACTGGGCATATACCCTGAGAAAATCATAATTGAAAAAGCGACATATACCACAGTGTTCATTACAGCACTATTTATAATACCCAGGACATGGAAGCAACCTAAGTGTCCATCGACAGGTGAATGGATAAAGAAGATGTGGCACATATATACAATGGATTATTACTCTGCCATAAACAGAATTGAAATTCAGTTATTTGTAGTGACGTGGATGGACCTAGAATCTGTCATACAGAGTGAAGTACGTCAGAAAGAGGAAAACAAATACCATATGCTAACAAATATATATGGAATCTAAAAAAAAAAAAAGGTTCTGAAGAACGTAGGGGCAGGACAGGAATAAAGATGCAGACATAAATAATGGACTTGAGGACATGGGGATGGGGAAGTGTAAGCTGGGACGAAGTGAGAGAGTGGCATTGACATATATACACTACCAAATGTAAAACAGATAGCTAGTGGGAAGCAGGTGTATAGCACAGGGAGATTAGCTTGATGTTTGTGACCACCTAGAAGGGTGGGATAGGGAGGGTGGGAGGGTAGGCTCTAGAGGGAGGGGATATGGGGATATATGTATATGTATAGCTGATTCACGTTGTTATTCAGCAGAAACAGAGACAACAATGTAAAACAATTATACTCCAATAAAGATGTTTAAAAATAATTAATAAATAAAAGTTTAAAGAAAAATTAATTTGATGATCAAGGAAATACCATCAGCACACAATATGTTCTGTGTATAGAATATGATATAAGAAGTCAAGCATTTGACTCGCATTTCAGAGCTTTGTGGGGTGAGATATTATTTTTAAATAGTGGTAAATAGAGAATATATATTACGTAGAAAAAGGTTATGCTGAAAGATGTTCTTAGTTTATGTGAATATCCAAAAGAGGCCATTTTCAATCTACTGCCTTTTAAATGTCCTGAATTTCCTCTTTTGAATGCAACAAAAAGGGCAAGTAACATTTATTAAGTGCCTCTCTGTTTAGGGTACCATTTCAAATATTTCATTTATTCAATCAACAAATATTTATTGAGGACTTCCCTGGCAGTCCAGTGGTTAAGACTTCACCTCCCAATGCAGGGGATGTGGGTTCCATCCCTGGTAGGTGAGCTAAGATCCCACATGCCTCGTGGCCAAAAAAACAAAACTTTAAAAATATTTATCTATTTATCGAGCACTGATTTCTTGCCTGGCACAGTATGAGGTATTGGGCATAGAGAGATACAATCTTACCCCACCTACACACTCATGGACCCCACACCCTAGAAGAGGAGGCAGAAATAGAATAAACACACTCATCCATATATGATTATAAATTGTGAACTATGTGATTTTTTTTAAATTATAAAATGCTCTGGGAGAGTGTAACCGGAAGAGAGAGAATGGAAACCCTCCCTGAGAAAATTGTTATTTGAGCTGACATCTGAAAGGTTTCCATTTGGCAGCTAGAAGAAGGAAGAACATTGCTGACAGACAGAGATCATGAGCAAGGGCTTTGGAGGTAGATACTATCCCTATACCCATTTAACAAAAGGGTAAACTGATGCGTAGAGAGATTAACTCACTTTACCTAAGGCAATGTAGCTAGTAAATGACAAGGTAGGAGTCAACTACATGTTTAACGCCAGAACTATAATAATAGAAAATAATTTAAAATTTCTTCTCAGTTTCGACACTGGTGAGTTTATCACATCTCATGCTTCAGATCAAATGCCTCTCCTCTGCAGGTATTAGAAAAAATTTCCCACATCAAGTGCATCATCTACAATACCTGGGCAAATCATTATTGTCATTATTATTATTTGCCTCCCTCAGAAGCTCCAGACATTGGAGAAGTGCCAAGGATGGAGATATGAAGTTCATGGGACCAGAAGAATTGTACCATAAATCCTGATGCCATTCTGAGAACAGTAAAAAGCAAACAACCCATAACATTATATAGCAAGAAGACGAACAAATGTCACCTTCCCCCTGAGTATCAGAATAAAGTGCACTATATAAATAAAAGGCTCAACATCAAGTACAAAGGATACAAAGAACTACTGATGAAAAAAAGGTGAACAAAATTAATCCCACTCTCCTAACTGAATGAACCAGATTACACAGTAGATATCTATGGAGCTGTCAGAGGCATTCTGACCAGGTTCCACTCCTGTTCAGTGTCCATTTTTACTATTTTTTCCTAACTAGCACCTAAAAATTTAATAAGTTATTAATAAGGATCTCGCCAAAGTCATACAGCCAAGTTTAGAGCTAAGAACGGAATTTGGGAATGCTGGTAAAACTGGATCTGTGCCAGGTGTTAAAGGGTAATTTTCAAAAAAATGGTAAAACCATGACTTTTGTACAGATATAAAATAAACATATGTTAAAGATTTTATTTAGCTCATTACTCAGTGAGAGAACAAGTAAGATGGGAAAATTGGTTCAAAATGAGAAGACAGGGCTTCCCTGGTGGCGCAGTGGTTGAGAGTCCGCCTGCTGATGCAGGGGACATGGGTTCGTGCCCCGGTCCGGGAAGATCCCACATGCCGCGGAGCGGCTGGGCCCGTAAGCCATGGCCGCTCAGCCTGTGCGTCCGGAGCCTGTGCGTCCGCAACGGGAGAGGCCGCAGCAGTGAGAGGCCCGCATACCGGAAGAAAAAAAAAAAAAAAAAGAGAAGACAAAGAAGAGATACATCTATAGGTAGGAAATATTAAAATGAATGTGCAAATGGAGACAAAACTGGCCTCATCCATGGTGGAGGAGGATAGTCAGTTGAACTTCTACTGGATAGGACAGAATTTGCATGTCTATGAACAGGAATTATTTTGCATTGCTGTCAGTTATCTGCAATTTATAGAGTGGCAAAATAGCACAAAGACAGTGGAAGTCTAGAATTAGATAACCCTCACAATGTACTCTAGAAAGTACATAGTGTTCCACTGAGGTACAAATTTTACCTCTCACAGATGAAATAACCACCGTGGCAGAACTGATTATTTCAGTCAGATCCCTGCATAATGTAAGGTGAAATAAAATTTTTAAATAAGAGGCTTAATTCTTCCTGTTTAAAATAAGGGAAGAGATTCCCCTCCCCTCCTTTTTCTTAGAGAATTGACTTTAGAAAACTTAAAATGGTAAGTACTTTATTCTCACTTTGAAATCTATACAAATCTTTTTGAAAACTAGATAGGCTTTTTGTCAGGTGTATGACTCAGGAATGTCTTTTTCAAGGACCTGGGAGCCATCTTTTTGAAATGCTAACATCAAGGGAGATAGCACTCCTATTTCTGTGGAAGACTAATAGTCTAACTTTGGTGAGTATCTTCCCCCAAATTTGCAAAACTACCTCTTGTCATAAAGATATGAGAAATTGTTTTTCTTTTGTATAGAGCCAATTAGTTAACACAGATGATCACCCTGATTACCAGAAGTTAGAATGAACTGTGTGTGACCAAGGGTGCTGTCAAGTCCTCTTGAGGACTAGTTATTGAGAGCATGTATGGAATGGGTTGTGTCTGTTGACGATATAGGGGGGTGAGGTTCCTTTCTGTCTTTGCACTCTGTTAGCATATTGCCTGTGTTGCACATCACATTCTGGCTTAACAATTATTCAATAATAAAACCATTTTATTTCTCTAGTACCTTTGTGGAGAGCTTATCCGGGTTGGGAGAAAATTCTGTTGTTAATTATATTCCCCCATCAATAATCAACCTACCCAGGTGTACACAAACCCCAGAAGCATCCAGCCAGATAAGAGTCCTGTGAACCAAACTGCTTACTTCTGCTGGTCATTGCCTCCTTGCCTCTAGACACAACTTGGACCCCTTTTGCAATCACCAAAAGAACAATGAACAAGTTGCACCCATGCAAGCATACGGTTGTGTATTGGGGATGATGTATGCCAGGGTTCCCCAACCCCCGGGCCGCAGACTGGTACCAGTCCATGGCCTGCTAGGAACAGGGCTGCACAGCAGGAGGTGAGGGGTGGGCGAGCTAGGGAAGCTTCATCTGCCGCTCCGCATCGCTGGCATTACTGCCTGAACCAACACGCCCCATCCCCCATCCCTGGAAAAATGGTCTTCCACAAAACTGGTCCCTGGTGCCAAAAAGGTTGGGGGCCACTGATGTATGAAATCAGGAGGACTGAGGACACAAGGAGGTCCAGGAAAAGGGAAACATTTGGAACAAAGGTAGCATCCCTTGATTGTTGTTACTGTGATTGCCAAGCATGGAAATTTAGCTTCCCAAATATGTCCAACACAACCTGTTGAGAGACAAATATGAGTATATTGCTTACCACAGTTCAGGGAGAAAACCACCTAGCACTGCTCTGGCAACATTTGAGAAGGGGAAAGGTAAGGTCAGAATGTACTGAGATTTGGAAGTTTTATTTAAGGCATATCTTTCCAGGGGGGTTGAGGGGGCAATTTTGGGGGTTTGATTAGAATTGTTAAGGATTATAATACAATAGTCCAGGATTGGTGGAAAGAGTAAGATAAGGATTTTTAGGAGAAGGATTTAAAAATCATAAGCCTTAAACTGTCTGTTGATGTTTTCCACTGAAGAGTTGATGGGTCTTTTGGGAACTTCCTATAATGAATAATCAGGCCATTTGCCTGAGTAGTAAAGTTATACTACTGAAGACAGAGGAAAAGCACAAAGTCATATTAATATAGACAATAAGGCACGGCTTCAATTCTTAATGTCCATGATGAACCGTGGGGTAGATAATTTTGATTATTAGGAGTTCAGACCAAAACTCAGCTATGTAGGAACTATTCTGTTTCTCTTAACTCAGTTTGTTTTTTTTTTTCTTTTGGATTCTGTTAAGTTTTTAAAATGCATACTTATTAATATTACCCTGAATACACACACAAGGTTTCTGGAGCAGAACAGATTAACCATGAACAACAAAAAATACAGGAAGATTTATTTTCCCACAGCCTCTTATTATACTGGAAAATTAATCTCAGACCATTCAGGTCCACTTTTCCTAGGGCTGCATCTAAGTTTCAGCTGCTTTCAAAGTATAAGGCACAGAGAGGGAGCCATTTCTGATTTTCTATGCCATTTGTTTTCCAAAAGCCCTCCCATTTGGTCCTGTCATTTGTCCATTGTTTACCCCTGAGGTATCCCTTCTCCCTCTCACCTGGCATGTTCATCCTGAAGCAACTTCTTCTCTCTCATTTCCATGCTAAGGGATAACTGCAGCTTTGGACTGGGTATGGACAGTGAGGCTATCCAACTGTCCCTATTGATCCAGATTCAACTTGTAACCCTCCTCCTCTAAGTCCTTCTGTCTCCCCACAGGTCTATAGAGGGAACATGGTACAAGGCCCCTCTATATGGGCCATGCCGCACACATGTCTGTGCTCTTATCTCTTTCCCTGTGTCTCTACTCTACATCCCCCAACCCAGGAAATCTTAGGAGATGGGGAAAGCCCTTGCTGCTTTCAAACATTCTCTCTGTGCCTCTTCTATATCAAGGTTTCGAAACCTTGGCACCATTAACACTCTGAATCAGATAATTCTTTGTAGTGGGGGCTTGTCCTTTGGATTCTAGGATATGAAGGAGAGCAGAATATGTCACCCCAAAGTGTGTCATTCTGGTACATTGGTTATTTTGAATTAAAGTTACTTAAGAAACAGCCAGTGCAAGAAGGACACTCTGACTCTTCTTCACCCCCTGAGAAGGAGGAAATAAATTCCCCATGTGAAAGGTATCCTCCATGTACCATCAGGCAAAGAGACGACCTTATCACCAGAGATAGGGAGTTTAGGGCCAAGAAGGCTGTGTAAACAAACCTTGTAACTTCTTCACTAATTTACTACCCCAAGCCCAATCTTCTTTAGCAATTCTTCACAAATTTATTGTTTCTTTGTCTAAAAAGTAGAAAAGCTGCCTGCTTTGGTCACTTCTTTGAGTCATACTTTTATGAACTCCTGTACATAAAAAAAATTAAGTTTGTTTTTCTCCTGTTAATTTATCTCATGGCAATTTAATTAGATCCGTCAAAGAAACCAGAACAGAAGAAAGGAAAAGATTTCCTCTGCCACAGATGTTAGCAACATCTACACACACCCAGTAAATATCTCTTAGTTGTGACAATCTGAAATGTAAAATGTTTCCTGCTGGGAGAAAAATAACCCCAGGTTAAGAACCACTAAAAATATGAATTTTTGTGGGAAAAAAAAAACAACAACACAGAAGTAAAGTCCCTGAGTATTTCCTTCCTGCTTGCTTCATTTCTCCCCTGAGATACTGAACTCAGGAAAGTTTCCCTGTGTGAATGCAGCAAGAGAAAGGGAAAAGAAATTTGGTGGGGACAACATAGATTAATATCTGATAATTACCTGAACACGCTCTCTCATTCTGTGCTACTCAAGATCACCTGTGGCTCACTAAAAATGCAGAATCTCAGGCCCCACTCCTTAGCTATTGAATTAGAATCTTGACAATTCAACTAACAAGCTCTCTGCATGATTCTTACTCTGTGTAGAAATACATGAAGACCATCGAAATGAAAACACGCAGAGGTTTAATGTTTAGAGCTTGCTATAGCAAGGAAATCAGCTACCATCACTTACATTTGACTCTAAGGCAGTCAGGGAACTGGCAAAGATTTACAGTGGAAAAAAAGGGAAAGCTTAAGATATATCTTGATTGGAGGTTATTGATGCGGGAAAGCTGGATGAGGCTAACTAGAAGTGGGGCATCCTATGTGATTAGTTTGCGAACATATTTCACTTTCTCTGGTTGGTCCTGGGTTGGAGGTGGGGGCAAAAATTAGTGAAGCTGGCAGTTATTGACCAAATTATAACTGTTCTGGGCTGATTGGCTGGCTTCCCAGGCTGGTCGCTATAGAGGTGTGGGTCAGGTTTTATTGTCCTATATAGACTGGCCATTGTCCATTGGTACATTTCATATCTCAGCCACTAAAGCTTGAGAATCATTGCTCTTTCCAAAATATCTGGCTGAGACTCCCTCGTCCTACAAATTTGAAGAAGGTGTCCCTAAGGAGCTGACAGTTTAGCAGAGGAGAATGACACGAAAACTACCTGACGTGCAAACTAACTTAGGCAGAGGGCCATTAGGGAGGCCAAAACAAGGTTTCCTGAGAACAGAGAGGAGGGAGTAATTTCCTCTGACAGGGATATCAGGGAAATTCATGCTCCCAGATGGTGCAGCATGGGTATTGAGCCTTGAAAGATCAGTGGGGTTTCAGTACAAAAAGGGGAACAAAGGTAAACCTGCTATTTCTGAAAAAATAAAAGATTTTTAATCAAAGGAGAGAGTCTGCAGGCTCAAAATAAAATCTCATCTCTTTAACTTGGAAGGAAGGGATTGGTCATACAATTCTCCTAGTAGCCCACATATTATCCTGCACTGTATCTGTCTCTGTACCAGAAAAGGTATAAAGGTCAGAGTCAGTTACAGACTGCTAATTCAGAACAAATCACCCCTTGCCTTTTGGCAGGGAGCATCTCTGCCTCTGACCAGCCCTTAAAGACTACAGATGCTCAAATAGCAGCACAGGTGTAACAGAAAGAAACCTGGGAAAGAGCCAAATCCTAGAAGGGGAAAGAAGGTGAAACTGTCATATAAATAACTTGTGCAGAGAATGAAGAAGGGACAAAGAGGAGGGGTCAGAACAAAGAATGGAGCCAACAAGGGACCAAAAAAAAAAAAAGTTGAAGCAAAATGTAGAAGGTTGAATGAGAAAGGAAGGACCAGAGGAGGAAAAGTCTTCCCAGAGAATCCATCACGAGCCCAGGAGGGAGAAGGAAGTAAAATCTGCATGAGGAAAGTAAAGGGGTAATGCACTATATTATATCATTGGGATTACAGAAAAACAAGCAGAGTGGCAAATGATCATGTCTCCAGTGCTATATCCCCTCCGTGTAGAAAGTCCTAATTCTCAGGTCCTGTTAACTGACCATCCCCAACCATAGCCCAGAATTGTAAAGCCCATTGGTCGGAGCTGTCTCACAGGCTCTATTCTAAAGGTAATTTTTTTGTAGCATTAATGACATACCTATGAAAGTGGTAAGTTCTACTAATATCTGCATTTTACAAGGCATAGGCAGGTTAAGTAACTTGCCCCAAACCAAATTAAGGATCTGGGATTGGTCGGAGCTGCGCAATGAGTCTCAGAGCAGGGAGAAGGGAGAGGAGCATCGGGGCAATTAGTACAGGGACCAGCTGAGGACTTCCTTCCCAGGGAATAAAGGGAATACAGCAGCCTGTCTCTGCCCATCTCCTCTCCTGAGCCCATAGTTCTTCTACCTTTACTACTTTCATTCCTGGGTATTCAACTTTTATCTTTATAATCTGAGGAGAGCAAGGGGGGATACAACTAATCTTCTAAGCTTTCTTGTCCTCCAAGAGATATGTTAAAGACAGATGCTCTTAGATTTTAATCAAAGTCCATATATGGATATTCCCTCAAATCCACAACACTATTTTTACCTAATTCCTTTCTCAACAGAAAACTTCTGTGTCCAATTAATTTTTTTAGTGAATATCCTGAAGCAAAGAGTCATTGCACATTAGTCAGGCAGACACAATTTTCACTGAGAGAACTAACCCTCAGCTAAGGGGTAAATTAAATGCATTTATTCTTTCTTTGAGGGAAAATCAAGGAAGAAAATTGATATTTGACCACAGCTGCTTTATGCCAGGCACTGGGATAAGCACCTTTATATAAATTCATACTTAATTTGAATAACATTGGCAAATGGGCACTATTATCAATGATTGACAGCTAAAACACTGAGGATAAGTGGTTATCAAAGCAAGCCACCTCACCAGAAATGGTGGAACTGAAGCTTAAGCTCTGTTTTGATGAATCTCAATCTTCTGCTCCCTTTACATTTATAACAACTTATCTCTACCCACCTCGGAGCTCAGCCTTCACAGTGTCTCCTTCGATTCCCATAGAACCTTGCTCCTTGGAAAGAATTTGTTGCTACTCATTTAAAATAGTGTATTTTCCCAAATGTGTTCTAGAGAACACTAGTACTATCAACTATGGGTTCCATAGGTAAATAAATTTGGAAAGCACTGGGCTAAACAAACATTTCTTTTTACTGGAGAATTCTCAAAGCCTTGATCATAGTTATGCATATTGTGAAATAAGAAGTTGATAAAGCAATAGGATGGAATGGAGTATTGGGAAGTTACGTTATGATTCTCCAAAAGGGGATACTGTGAGACAATATAATGCAGTGGTTAAGATCACAGTCTCTGGGGCCAGATTCATTAGTTTCCAATCCCAGATCCATTACTTCGGTTTGGGGCAGGTTACTTAACCTGCCTATGCCTTGTAAAATGCAGATATTAGTAGAACTTACCACTTTCATAGGTATGTCATGAATGCTACATAAAAATTACCTTTAGAATAGAGCCTCTGAGACAGCCATGAAAATGTGCCTCTCAGATCTCCTGCTGCAGAGAGCAAAAGTTGACTCACAGCCCCAGCTGCCAGCCCTCTGGGTCCACCATTGCATTTGTGCTGAGACCACAATTTCTCCCTGGCAGTGCACAGTGTGTGTACCCGTGCAAGCCCATTCCTGTGAGACGTAAGACTTTTCTAACAAGTGGCTAAGCTCTGGTGTGCCCAACCTCAGTGAAACTTCCTTAGCACTGCACTGTAATCTAAGATTCTTCCTATTCAATCCTCCTTTTTTTCTACCTTTGCTTCTCTGCCTGTGCCTGTTTCTTCCCCTTCATTCTTTAGGTATTTCCCTAATAAATCTCATGTGCATCTAATCCCATTTTGGCATTTGCTTCCTGGAAGACCTGAACTAACAAAGGCTGGTACAATCAGGCATAACCCACAAAGTTAGTTTGCCCATAGAGTCTGTTACTCAGGAAACACCTTATGGGACACATTCCATGCAACACATCTTGGTAAAATAGTGAATATATCTGTATGTTAATTTTGCCTGTAGGTAGAGATACTTTAGGTATTTGTTGTTGGAGAGGAAAGTAGGGAGAGAAGAACAGAAGAAGCTTCAAGGTAATCCAAAATCAAATTCCATACCAACTAGCTACCCAACTTAGCACATATGACTATCTCTATCTGAGATAGTAAATAGACTCTGCTGGCATTTGGAGACATGAAATAATTTGTGAAACTTTAAGTTCTCTTCCTGTCTTAGGACTCTGTGAAATTAGCTTCATTAGAACCCAATTTTCCATGGTAAGACTATAAATAAAATGGGGGAAAAGGCAAGGATTGTGTAATGCCAGTTCTCAGTCATACATTCATCAGTTCATTCACTCATTTAACAAACAAACATTTGAGATCTCAATATGCACTGGATTCATTCCTAGGTGCTGAAGATAAAGGTTCAAGAGTCCGATGAAGAAACAACTTTTAACAAGTATGATAAATGCTGTAAGAGAGAATGAAGTTCTACAAGAGCACAGAGGAGAAAGAACTTGACCTAACACTGAGAAGGAATCTTTTAGGATGACAAGGAGGGAAAGGGAAATCCACACAAAGCGAACGCTGTGTGAAGACTGGAAGTGTGAAAGAGGAAACAGATTGCTCAAAAGCTGACGCTGATCGTAATGTCTAGGGTTCATTACGAGGACAGACTGCAACGACAGGCAGAGGTCAGATCACAATGGGCTTCCTAAAGCACCCTAAGGATTGTGCACTCACTTGGGATTCCAACGAGCCAGCTGCACATGGTGAAATAATTGATGAGAGCTTTGAAGATAATGTTGATAAGGATTTACATATACTGACATTTGGGGAATTTATTGGAAAAACAATTTTAAAAACAGTTGGCAGTATCTACTAAAATTGTACATATGCAGGCTCTAAAACACAACTGTAACACATGCACCTGTGTATCAAAATAAAAAGTAAAGACTTTTCATACCCCTTCGACAAAAAAAGGATTTTCCACTTCCCCTGTAGAAGAGACAAAGAACTATACAGTCCTGCTTGAAGTTGAGACATAAACACTCAATATGGGAGCACTGAAAACCTCCCTTGAGTGGATTGGGCCCAAACTGGTAGTTGCAAGACCCTATCAGTTCATGACATGGGTGTAATAAAGAAGGAATGGAGCACATGGGAATGTTCATGGGAATGTATGTGTAGTATTGCTTTGTCCCCAGAAGAAAGTAAGCCCATTCCACTGAAAATCATCAGTATGGAATTGATTTGAAGCACTTACAAGTAATAGAAATACCTATGTTTTCTATCATAACCATAAACCTACTAACAAACTATGACTTCAGGGAGAGTTGAAATTTCAGAGAGGCCACTGAGTTTTTCTCTCTAACAAGTACCAGAGTAAACTGAAGTTAATCAAAAGAATAGAAAAGTTCTAAATTTGAAAAAAAATTAGTTTTAGAGTCTTTGAACCATCTGACTGTTCTTTGTGCCCTCATTTCATTCTGTGTTCAAAATTTTTAATCCCCATTTTAAAAACCCATGCATATTTTTTGAACTGAGCTTAAATGTTTCATCATCACAAATTTCTGAGATGTTTTCTGCTCAAGAACTGATCATTAGTGAATTCATTTTGTATTCTAGTGGTTGTCAAAGTTAGTTCTGAAGGTGTTACATTGAGTTTTGACATTAATTGATGAACACTAAACTCATCATAACTCTGCTCAGATTCAGAACAGCAGAAATTAGAAAGATGAATTTCAGGAGATGAATTAGGATATGAAACTTCAGAATCACCACCACTGAATGATCAGAGTTCAATGACATTCACACTGAATGCAATAAGGAATCCTGGCTGCCGTCAAGCATAGGGTTCTGGTGAGGAGGGGGGGGAAATTTATAAGGAATCCTGGCTGCCGTCAAGCATAGGGTTCTGGTGAGGGGGGAAAAAAAAGTTATTCTGCATGTGTTGAACAAAGCTGGACCAAGTCAGCAGGTCCAACTTCACAGTCCTATGTCCTGGGAATGGGTGAGAACTACGTTTGCCTTATTTTTACTAAAGATGAGCATCTCCAAAAGGTGGAGAGGAAACTACTTAGGTTGAAATCATAAAGAGTTCTTATTTCTATCACTACAAAATATTTGTGAAAATGGAAATTGTCAGCCTTAGGCTAGCAGACAGGAATTGGGGCTGTGAAATCCCATCAGGTTTGACAAGCAAGTATTAAATAAATTCATGGAGCTAAGAGAGAAATAGAGCAGTTTTCCTTGGTAACAATAGGTACTTGCATATCTAAGCTATTTGAATAGCTCATGGGTAGTTCAGTAAATTTTTTGATATACAAAGTTTTCTGAAAACAGGAAAACATGATGAAAAGATGATTAGACAGGTTAAAATCAATAAATATTCAAAATCCATAACTGCAATACCAGCGTGGGTCCAAACTTCTAGGGTATCACATTCTTGGAATCAAAATCCAATCAACACAAATGATTTTCCTTCCACTTGTTTTACTCTTCAAAGCTCCACAAGGGAGGTTTGTTGTGTTTTGTTTTGTTTTTTACCCTAACTTACAGGCTTTCAATTATTCATGAGAAAGACCATGTGTTAAAAGGTATGGAGGAACTTAGACGGTTTTTTGAAGAAAAAAAGTATTTAGCTAAGCTTTTAGGAAATATTGAATTTGTTAAAATAATAGCCACACCTCCTCTAGCCCTGGCATAGTGTTAGCACCTATATACTCTTATTTCTAGGAAGGATCAAGGTGGTAAAGAAAAAGGATGGGGAGCTCACCTCCTCCCACAAACACATCAAAAATACATCTACACGTGGAATAATTCTCGCTGAAAACTAACTAGAAAATGTCAGAAGAACTCTTACAAACAAAGCAATAAGAAAGATACACATGAAATCAAGTAGGAAGGGAAGAAAAGTGATCAGGTCAGGACCTGTGCCCCTGGGAAGGGACTCAGAGGAAAAGGGAGATTACACACACAGACTGGGGAGTGAGTGGCTCAAGCCAGACTGAGCTCCCCAGTCCTGGGTCCTACATAGGGGAGACAAACACACTTGGCTGGTTGGAGGACCACTGGGACAAACAGAAGGGCTGTGGGAAGCCTGGACTCAGCTCATAAGGAGTGCTCACTCACTGGCTAGCTCCTGAGGCAGGGCAGGAAGAGGTCTGCTCTAGCGGCTGCCAGGTTTCCCATGACGATCTTGCCATGCACCCCAGCCCAAGCTGAACAAATGTGCCAGCCCCACTGACTACACATCACAATGTGGCACTGGATCTGGGGCAGCCACAACCAGGAAAAGACCATGGGATGCACAGAAGACCTGGTCCCAGGGCAGAGCCTGGGCAGGGTGCAGTAGCCATTGTTGGTGCTTATTCAAGCAGCCCAATCTCTGATGGTAGCCACTCACCCTCCATTACCTGCTGAGAGTCCACATGGACCCTTCCAGCCCTACAGAGTTGTTCCACAACAGGGTAGGGGTGGCAGAGGCTAGGGGCAGTGATCACTGTGAGGGACAAATAGGAATTGCTCCAAAGGCTGCATCTGAGCAGAGCCATGGGCACCTACACAGGCAGCACATCAAACCTCTATCAGCACACAGACCTCACTTGCTTCAGCACTCCCTTCTTTTGGGCAAGGGTCCTGATGCAGGGAAAGGTAAAAAACACACACTTAAAGGGAATGGAGCCAGGTCAACCTAACCCTCAGGGCTTCTGTTCCAGCAAATTGGAATCAGATCCCACTCCCCTGATAGAGTGGTAATGGTTGCGAGCTGAAGGGAAGTCGCACTCACACTTGATGCCAGCTCTAGCCCTTCCATCTCCAGCCCCACCCCCTACCAACTGCTGCCATCACACCCTGAAGACGTGTCTTGGGTCCACATCAAACCTAGCTCTCCCCTAAAGACATTGGGCACATGTAGCAGACTACAGGCATGTTCCCACATATGAACACCCCTTTGAGACCACAATAGGTAACTGTTTCACATAAATTCATAGAGGCAGAGAGAGTTAAGCAAAATGAAAAGGCAGTGGAATTACTCTCAATTGAAAGAACAAGAGAAAACCCCTGAAAAAATAAAACAGAAATAAACAATTTACTAGGCAAAGAATTCAAAACATTGGTAATAAAAATATTAACTAAATTAGAGAAAAGAATTGATGTACACAGTGAACATTTTAACAAGGAACAAGAAAATATTTTTTAAAGACCCAGTCAGAAATGGGGAATTCAATAGCTGAAATTTAAACACACACACACACTATAAGGAATGAATAGAAGACTAAGTGATACAGACGAATGCATAATTGATCTAGTAGATAGAAATAATAGAACTCATCCAATCAGAACAGCAAAAAGAACAATAAATTTTTAAAAATAAAAGCAATTTTAGAGATTTCTGGGATAACATTAAGCATTCCACCATTCATATTATATGGGTCCCAGAAGGAAAGGTGAGAGAGAAGGGGGTCAAAATGTATTTGAGATGATTATAGATGAAAAATTCCCAAACCTAAAGAAGTAAACAGATATTCAGGCACAGGAATCACAGTGGGTCACAACCAAGATGAGCACAAAAGGACCCAAACCAAGGCATATCATAATTAAAATGGAAAAAGATAAAGAGAGAATTCCAAAGGCAGCAACAGAAAAAGAGAGAGTCATACACAAGGGACCTCCAATAAGGCTGACTTGCCTGCAGAAACTTTGCAGGCCAGAAGGAAGTCACATAATATATTCAAAGGGTGGAAAGGGAAAAACCTGCAACCTAGGATACTCTACCCAGCAATATTACCATTTAGAATAGAAGGAGAGATAAAGAACTTCTCAGACAAGCAAAAACTAAAAGAGTTCATCAATACCAAACCTACCCTAAAACAAATATTAAAGGTTCTTCTCTAAGTGGAAAAGAAGTCAGAATCTATAAGAAAGGGAAAATCCCAATAAGAAAGGCAAATATACAGTAAGGACAGAGGAGCAACCACTTAAATAAGCCAGTACAAAGATTAGAAGACCAAAAATTGTAAAAGCAACTATAACTACAATAAACTGTTAAGGGATAACCATGAAAATATGACATGAAAAACACAAAATGTGGGGGAGGGGAAGAAAAAACGGAGATTTTTAAAAATATGTTTAAACTTAAATGAATATTACTTTAAAGCAAGTAGATATAGTTATAGGCCAACATATATGAACCCCACAGTAACCACAAATCTAAAACCTACAATAGATACACAAAAAATTAAAAATAAAGGAACAAAGCATACCACTAGAGAAAATTATCAAACCACAACAGAAGAAAAAAAAAGAAGAAATGAACAGAGAAGGAATATAAAAACAACTGTCAGACAAGTAATAAAATGGGAATAAGTACAAACCTATTAATAATTACTTTAAATGTCAATGGACTAAATGCTCCAATCAAAAGACATAGGATGGCAGATTGGAAAAAAAGACCCTTCTATATGCTGCCTATGAGACTCACTTCAGAGCTAAACACAAACAGAATGAAAGTGAGTGGATGGAAAAACATATTTCATGCAAATGGAAATGACAAGAAAGCAGGGGTAGTGATACATCAGACAAAATAGACTTTGAAACAAGGCAATAACAAAAAACAAAGAAGAGCATTATATAATGATAAAGGGATCAATACTAGAAGAGATATTACATAGGAACTTACATATCGATAACTACCTTAAATGTAAATGAAATAAATGCTCCAACCAAAAGACATAAACTGGCTGAATGGATACAAAAACAAGACCCGTATATATGCTTTCCACAAGAGACCCACTTCAGACCTAGGGACACATACAGACTGAAAGTGAAGGATGGAAAAAGATATTCTGTGTAAATGGAAATCAAAGGAAAGCTGGAGTAGCAATTCTCATATCAGACAAAATAGGCTTTAAAATAAGGACTATTACAAGAGACAGAGAAGGACACTACATAATGATCAAGGGATCAATCCAAGAAGAAGATGTAACAAGTGTAAATATTTATGCACCCAACATAGGAGCACCACAATACATAAAGCAAATGCTAACAGCCATAAAAGGGGAAATTGACAGTAACACAATAATAGTAGGGAACTTTAACACCTCACTTTCACCAATGGACAGATCAACAAAAATGAAAATATATAAGGAAACACAAGCTTTAAATGATACATTAAACAAGATGGACTTAACTGATATTTATAGGACATTCCATCCAAAAACAACAGAGTACACTTTCTTCTCAAGTACTCATGAAACATTCTCCATGATAGGTCATATCATGGGTCACAAATCAAGCCTTGGTAAATTTAAGAAAATTGAAATCATATTAAGTATCTTTTCCAACCACAATGCTATAAAACAAGATATCAATTACAGGAAAAAATCTGTAAAAAATACAAACACATAGAGGCTAAACAATACACAATTAATAACCAACAGATAACTGAAGAAATCAAAGGGGAATTCAAAAAATACCTAGAAACAAATCAGTGAAAACACAATGACCCACAACCTGTGGGATGCAGCAAAAGCAGTTCTAAGAGGGAAGTTCACAGCAATACAATCCTACCTCAAGAAACAAGAAACACCTCAAATAAACAACATAAACTTACACCTAAAGCAATTACAGGAAGAACAAAAAATCCCCAAAGTTAGCAGAAGGAAACAAATCATAAATATCAGATCAGAAATAAATGAAAAGGAAATGATAGCAAGGATCAATAAAACTAAAAACTGATTCTTTCAGAAGATAAGAAAAAATTGATAAACAGTTAGCCAGACTCATCAAGAAAAAAAGGGGGAAGACTCAAGTCAATAGAATTAGAAATGAAAAAGGAGAAGTAGCAAATGACACCGCAGAAATACAAAGGATCATGAGAGATTACTACAAGCAACTATATGGCAATAAAATGGACAACCTGGAAGAAATGAACAAATTCTTAGAAAAGCTCAACCTTCCGAGAGTGACCCAGGAAGAAATAGAAAATATAAACAGACCAATCACAAGCACTGAAATTGAGACTGTGATTAAAAATCTTCCAAAAACAAAAGCCCAGGACTAGATGACTTCACAGGCAAATTCTATCAAACATTTAGAGAAGAGCTAACACCTATCCTTCTCAAACTCTTCCAAAACACAGCAGAGAGAAGAACACTCCCAAACTAATTCTATGAGGCCACCATCCCTCTGGTACCAAAACCAGACAAATATGTCACAGAAAAAGAAAACTACAAGCCAATATCTCTGATGAACATAGACGCAAAAATCCTCAACAAAACACTAGCAAACAGAATCCAACAGCACATAAAAAGGATCGCACACCATGATCAAGTGGGGTTAATCCCAGGAATGCAATGATTCTTATATGGAAATCAATCAATGTGATACACACCATATTAACAAATTGAAGGAGAAAAACCATATGATCATCTCAATAGCTGAAGAAGCTTTTGAAAAATTCAACACCAATTTGTGACAATAACCCTCCATTTTATTAAAAATAATAAATTTATATTGTATTCCTATACACTAATGATGAAAAATCTGAAAGAGAAATTAAGGAAACACTCCCATTTACCACTGCAACAAAAAGAATAAAATAACTAGGAATAAACCTACCTAAGGAGAAAAAAGACCTGTATGCAGAAAACTATAAGACACTCATGAAAGAAATTGAAGATGATACAAACAGATGGAGAGATATACCATGTTCTCAGATTGGAAGAATCAACATTGTGAAAATGCCTATACTACCCAAAGAAATCTACAGATTTAATGCAATCCCTATCAAACTACCACTGGAATTTTTCACAGAACTAGAATAAAAAGTTTCACAATTTGTATGGAAACACAAAAGACCCCGAATAGCCAAAGCAATCTTGAGAAGGAAAAACGGAGCTCGAGGAATCAGGGTCCCTGATTTCAGACTATACTACAAAGCTACATTAATCAAGACAGTATGGTACTGGCACAAAAACAGAAATATAGATCAATGGAACAGGATAGAAAGCCCAGAGATAAACCCATGCACATATGGTCACCTTATCTTTGATAAAG
>NC_041225.1:195394-199167 GCF_002837175.3 Physeter macrocephalus | reverse complement strand
GAAATAAAAACAAAAATAAACAAATGAGACCTAATGAAACTTAAAAGCTTTTTCACAGCAAAGGAAAACTTAAACAAGGCCAAAAGGCAACCCTCTGAATGGGACAAAATATTTGCAAATGAAGCAACTGACAAAGGATTAATCTCCAAAATTTACAAGCAGCTCATGCAGCTCAATAACAAAAAAACAAACAACTCAATCCAAAACTGGGCAGAAGACGAAATAGACATTTCTCCAAAGAAGATATACAGATTGCCAACAAACACATGAAAGGTTGCTCAACATCACTAATCATTAGAGAAATGTAAATCAAAACTACAATGAGCTATCACCTCACAACAGTCAGAATAGCCATCATCAAAAAATCTACAAAAAATACATGCTGGAGAGCATGTGGTGGAAAGGGTACCCTCTTGCACTGTTGGTGGGAATGTAAATTGATACGGACACTATGGAGAACAGTATGGAAGTTCCTTAAAAAACTAAAAATAGAACCACCATATGACCCAGCAATCCCACTACTGGGCATATACCCTGAGAAAACCATAATTCAAAAAGAGACATGTACCACAATGTTCATTGTGACTCTGTTTACAATAGTCAGGACATGGATGCAACCTTGGTGTCCATCAACAGATGAATGGATAAAGAAGATGTGACACATATATACAGTGGAATGTACTCAGCCTTAAAAACTAATGAAATTGAGTTATTTGTAATGAGGTGGATGGACCTAGAGACTGTCATACAGAGTGAAGTAAGTCAAAGAGTAAAACAAATACCATATGCTAACACATATATATGTACTCTAAAAAAAAAAAAAGGTTTTGAAGAACATAGGGGCAGACAGGAATAAAGCTGCAGGCATTGTGAATGGACCTGAGGACACAGGAAGGGGGAAGGGTAAGCTGGGAGTAAGTGAGAGAGTGGCATGGACATATATACACTACCAAATGTAAAATAGATAGCTAGTGGGAGCAGGTGCATAGCACTGGAAGATCAGCTCAGTGCTTTTTGACCACCATAGGGGTGGGATAGGGAGGATGGGAGGGAGACACAAGACGGAGGAGATATGGGGATATATGTATATGTATAGCTGATTCACTTTGTTAAAAAGCAGATGCTAACACACCATTGTAAAGCAATTATACTCCAATAAAGATGTTAAAAAAATTAAAAAATTAAAAAGAGGATATTACACTCATTTAACATATATGTACCTAATACAAAAGCACCTAAATATTTAAAGCAAATACTAAAAGACATAAAAGGATAGACTGACAAGAAAACAATAATAGTAGGGAATTTTAACATCCCACTGACAACAATGGATAGATAATCCAAACAGAAAATGAATACAGCAACAGTGGTCTTAAATGACACATTAGATCAGTTGAACTTAATAGGTATCTACAGGACATTCCATCCAAAACAGCAGAATACACATTCTTTTCAAGCACACTTGGAATGTTTTCCAGGATAAATCACACACTAGGCCACAAAACAAAGCTCAACAAATTTAAGAGGATACAAACTATATATAATTTTACTTCTCACAACCTCTGTATAAGGAAAAGGATATAATTATTTCTAAATTGAAAATACGTAAGCTCAGGCTTTAAAGAGCCCACTGATTTTTCAAAGCCATATAGCTTGTTAATTCTGTAAACAGGTTTCAAACTAGGTAGCTTAACACAGAGCCCTATACATCATTTTATCTTCCAACTCCTGGCTCAATTGACTTACTCATCAGAGATTTACAGTGAGCCCTTTCAGCTGAAGGCAGAAAAGAACTGTTTTCACTAACACCAGACAAACAACTGACTGAGGCCATAGATTTTGAAATGTAATAGAGAGTTTTGGAATGGACTGTTATTCTTATAGATTACAATAATGTTACTAGTGATATAGTAATTTGATCACAGAATCATTAATGAGCCTTCTTGTGGGTATTGCATTCAATTTTATCCCTTAAAACCATTTATAAGTTTGAAAGCCAAGTAAGTAAACCATCATAGTGATTATGTTTTCTTGAATCCAGCATGCATCTCATGTTCCTGTGAGTTTGTTTCCTGTTTTGTGTTCTTTCAAACATTTTTTCTAGCAGTGAATATAATATGAACTAACACAAAGAATTACATTGTCAACTCAGATTCATAAGATCTCCTACAGAGATCTTATACATTTTTAGTCTTAATAATAACTTCAATAATTTAAGTAGTCATAACGCACATACAGAACTTGGAAAAGTCCAAAAATGCCAACAACATGCCCCAGATTCTTTCTTGCTACATTAGGGCATTCTTTGGCCCAAATTAAACATACAAGGTCTTTATATAATGGGTTACAGGTAGCATTTATATAAAAGAGAGCTAATTTAGTCAGGAGACCTCTCTGTTTATACTTCGATAAGTACATAGCTTATATGACTATCTTTTAGTGACTCATGCTCCAGAAACCCATAGATTCCCAGTTTATTATAAATAATTCTAGATAGGTCGGTACCTATTGCTAAAAGTGTGTCATAGGTAATTAATTTCCCACTATTAACAATACTAGTCTGTTTTCCAGAAGGCTTATATTTTGCACATTTACAAAGGGATTTGACCAGGTCATCTTTCTCTCTTTCCCCAGGATTCCCTCCATAAAGTAAGAAAATAAATTCAAGGATACTAACACTTTCCTTCCAAATACTACTCATTGGTGACATCTTTGAAATATTAAAAAAACACAAGATGAAAATATAAATCACCTGTAATTACTAAGCTTCACCAATCCATAAATATTTTACTATTAAAAATGCTTTGTTTCACTGTAATAATTTTTCTATACAGATTATATTTCTATGCAAATTGATTTTTGAGCATCATATACTCTATATATAATGCATTATAAATAGCTTATTACTCTGGACAATGCATTAGGGCTATATGTCCTTATTTCTAAATAATCCTCCAAAGTCTTATTTTTAGTGACTGTATACTATTATGGCATATTGGTACACCATTCATATTTAATAAATAACCACTATTTTGTATTTAGAATGTTATACACTGGCAGCTTTTCTCCTCCATAAAACTTGCAATTTATATTACAATCCCAATGAGGTAGCATTCAAATAGCAGAACTGAGCTATTTCCCAATGCTAAATATTAATACATATTTTTAATGTTATTAATCATGTAGGAAGCTACAACCTACACCAGCCTGGATGATTGAGTGTTTACCACTAGTATGACCCTCCTATTGCTCCACACTGACCATATTACATGAACAAAAAGTAAACTGTGTGTTAAGTTCTTAGTATTTGGGGGCTGCTTTTTACTTCAGCATAACCTAGTCTATTCCTACTTACACATTTGCAAATGTTTTTCTGTTTGTTTCTCTAATTTAAAGTTAGTTAATATTGGATTTTGCTATATAAAATTTTTTATAATGGCAAATAGCTTGAGCTTTGAAAACTGTGGATTCCTCCTCTGCTTTTACTAGTTGAAAGCTTTTTGCTAAATACAGATGAGATAAATATTCACCTATGTTGGCAATCTGTATATCTTCTTTGGAGAAATGTCTATTTAGGTCTTCTGCCCATTTTTGGATTGGGTTGTTTATTTTTTTGATATTGAGCTGCATGAGCTGCTTGTAAATTTTGGAGATTAATCCTTTGTCAGTTGCTTCACTTGAAAATATTTTCTCCCATTCTGAGGGTTGTCTTTTCATCTTGTTTATGGTTTTCTTTGCTGTGCAAAAGCTTTTAAGTTTCATTAGGTCCCATT
>NC_041225.1:180589-195306 GCF_002837175.3 Physeter macrocephalus | reverse complement strand
TTTGTTATAAAGCAGAAACTAACACACCATTGTAAAGCAATTATACTCCAATAAAAATGTTTAAAAAAAATTCACCTGTTTCCTTCTAGTTATTTTACGATTTTAGTTTTTGTATTTAATTCTTCTTTTCTTAAACAGCATTTACTATATTTTTTAATCATGGGTTTAATACATACTTGAAGCAAAAAATCTTCAAAAATATAACCATGAACAAATGAAATAAAGACAAAAACCTTTTATTATGTCACTGCTCAAAGATAACCAGAACTAAATTATATATGTTGTCAGCAAATAATCTTCCTATACAGAGACATACTAATACATTCAGATGAATAAATGGAATAATTTATGTAAGATTTTGAAGCCCATTTTTCAATACATAAAACAGAAATATTTCCTTAAGAAATACTTTTTAAAATTTCTGCTTAGTATTTTGTTATGTGTATATGCCAAATGTAATTTTTTAGTTCATTATTTGGGGGCCATAAAATTGTTTCAAAATTTTCACTATTATAAATAACACAGTGATGTAAATATATATATCCTTATACATATAACAGATAGCAACAAGTAGGAGAACTGGCACACTCTGGATCCTGGTGTTAGCAATGACTGAAGGTCCACCACAATGTCCAGGTCTTATGGTCTCCTCTCTTTGTATCTCTCCCATTCCTTTTTCTCTGCCTATGACATCTTTTACCTAGTCTGCATGTAGGAAAATTAAGATTTCTATTCACCTGATTGATTTCATTCTCTCTTCAGTCTTGTTTTCTGGTTTATTCCAGAAATATTATAACTTGCATTCATCATTTCAGAAGACCTGGTTTGTATAAGTTTTCAGTCTCCCAATATTGTTCTGGTAACATATCTCATGTCTAATTAGTTCCAATAGAATATAATAGTTTGGCTCAGACCAATTACAGCTCTTAATGCACAATAATAATATAGTGGTAATAAAAAGACCACATCTCTTTTCATATTTTGGAATTTCCTATAAGTTCCTCTGAAGCCCAAAGAAGATCAAGTTTTCATTGGCAAGCCCTGAGACAAAAAGGAATGCCAAAAGTCAGTATCTTATCTCCAGATTAGATACTGAACACTTTTTCAGCTGCTAATTTTCTGCAGGCCATCAGTACTTCAAATTAGGGGCTCTGTGTGTCTTTGCAGTCACTTCTCAAGTCACAGAAACAACTGGTATAGTTTGCAGTAAAGTGGCTAGAGAAATATATGAATTAATATCACACTCTTCATAGATCTCTTAAAGGTCCAGGAATAGGTAAAGTGAATAATAAAGGGATTGACAACTGCCTTATAAGAAATTTTAAAAGATTGGGTGGACTCAGAGCAAGATGGCTGAGTGGAAGGACTTTGAGTTCACCTTCTCTCACAAACACACCAAAATCACAAATAACTGATGAACAACCATCAGTAAAAAAGACTACAATCTATGAAAAACATTTTCTACAACTAAAGACATAAAGAAGAAACCACAACGAGTTCCTAGGAGGGGTGCAATCACAATAAAATTAAATCTCATATCCCCTGGGTGCATGACATATGAACTGGAGAATAATTATATTACAGAGGCTCTCCCATAGGAGTGAGAGTTCTGAGCTCCACATCAGGGTCTCCGTCCCAGAGATCTGGCATTGGGAAGAGGAGCCCCCAGAGCATTTGGCTTTAAAGGCCAGGGGTGCTTAATTGCAGGGGCTCCACAAAACTGGGGGAAATGGAGACTTCACTCTTAAAGGGACCACACTGGAACCAATCTCATATCCACTGGAACCAAGAGCAAAAGCAGTAACTTCATAGGAGGCTGGGGTCTGGGCCAGACCTACCTGCTGGTCTTGGAGGACCTCTTGGGAAGGCAGGAGGCAGCCGTGGCTTACTCTGGGGTCATAAAAGCTGGTAGTGGATATATCATGGAGTATTCATCTGCATGAACTCTCCTCAAGGAAGAAAATTTTCTTGGGTCATTAGCACCAAGAACAGTGCCCACCCAACAGCCTGTAGGCTCCAGTGCTGGGAAGCACCAGGCCAAACTAACTGGGGAGAACACAGCCCCACCCATAAGCAGACAGGCTACCTAAAGACTTCCTGAACCCACAGCCACTGCTAGACATGCCCCTAGACATGGCCCTGCCTACCAAAAGGCCAAGACCCAACTCCACTCACCAGTAGGCAGGCACCAACCCCTCCCACCAGGAAGCCTGCAAAAGACTCAACACCACCCTCAACCACCATGAGGCAGACACCAGAAGCAAGAAAACTACAGTCCCACACCCTGCAGACCAAGTTCACAAATGCAGGCCAGACACTAACCTGGGACCAAATAGTCCCTGGCCCTTCAGTGATGAGAGGGGGGTACACTGCTGGGATGCATAGGACATATTTTACATAGGTTCACTTCTCCAAGGTCAAGAAATATAACTAACTGACCGCATAAGTAAAGACACAAATAGAAATTTAGACCAAAAAAAGGCAGCAGAGATATATGTTTCAGACAAAGGAACAAAATAAAACCTGAGAAGAACTAAGTGATGTGGAGATAGGCAACCTACCCAAGAAAGAGTTCAGAGTAACTATTGTAAAGATGATCCAAGAACTCAGGAGAAGAATAGATGCACAGAGGGGAAAATTAGAAGTATTTAACAAAGATTTAGAAAATATAAAGAGCAACCAAACAGAGTAGAAGAATACAAAAACTGGAAAAAAAAACTAGAAGGAATCAATAGTAGAATAAATGAAGCAGAAGAATGGATCAGTGAGCCAGAAGACAGAATAGTGGAAATCAATACTGCAGAGCAGAAAAAAGAAAAAAGTACAAAAGGAAATGAGGACAGTTTAAGAAGCCTCTGGGACAACATTAAGCACACTAACATTAACATTATAGGGGTCCAAGAAGGAGAAGAGAGAGAGAGAGAAAAGGCCAGAGGAAATATTGGAAGAGACAATGCCTGAAAATTTCCCTAACCTGGGAAAGGAAACAGTTAACAAAGTCCAAGGGGCACAGAGAGTCCCATACAGAATTAACCCACAGAGGAATACACCATGACACATTGTAATAAAAGTGACAAAAATAAAGGTAAAAGGACAATATTAAAAGCAACAAATAAAATAGAAGGAAACCCCTATAAGGTTATCAGCTGATTTTTTTCAGCACAAACTCTGCAGGCCAGAAGGAAGTGGCACAATATCTTTAAAGTGATGAAAGGGAAAAACCTACAACCAAGAAGATTCTATGCAGCAAGGCTCTTGTTCAATTGCCAAAAAAATCAAAAGCTTTACAGACAATCAAAAGCTAAAAGAATTCAGCACCACCAAACCAGCTCTATAACAAATACTAAAGGAACTTCTTCAGGTAGAAAAGGCCACATCTAGAAACAAGAAAATTATGAAATTGAAAAACTCACCACTAAAGGCAAACATACAGTAAAGATAGGAAATAATCTGCACACAAACTAGTAGGGAAGTTAAAAGACAAAAGTAGTAAAAGTCATCTGTATACACAATAAGCAGTTAAAAGTTACACAAAACAATTAGATGTAAAATATGATATCAAAACCAGTAATTGTGAGGGGAGGAGAGTAAAAATTCAAGGTATTTAAAACGCATTTGAAATTAAGAGATGAGCAACCTGAAATAATTATATATATATATTTATTTGACAACTATTAGACTGCCATATATATATATATATATATATATATATATATAGACTACTATATGAAAAACCCCATGGTAACTGCAAAACAAAAATCTATGATAGACATACACATAAAAAAGAAAAAGGAATTCAAACATAACACTAAAGATAGTCATCAAATCACATGAAAATACAGCAAAAGAAAAAAGGGGAAAAAAGACCTACAAAAACAAATCCAAAACAATTAACAAAATGGCAATAAGGACATACATATCAGGAACTTCTGGGAGCCTGAACACAGGGAAATGCTGAAAGAGAATTGTTCTCAAAGAGGGATTGAAATTTCACCCCCTTTCCCCATGCTTTTTCTTGTGCAACTCACCCATCTTGCTGTCCTTGCGTTAGATGCATTGTAGTAAACAGCACATGGTGAATACTGCTCTTGAGCACCTTCTGTGATTACTACACACACCTTTTCCAGGGACACTTTCTTAAAATGAACAGCAAGCATCCAAATTACTCAGATATAATCCCAGTGTCATGGAGTTGCTGCAGACCAGATTACACTTGTCTCACTAAGACTGGTTGAGCATCACACACCAAGAAGGACATTGGATTAAAAAAAACTTCAAACTTTGGATCTTGTCCTGCCTTAGAAGCAAGAAAAATGGAAAATTGATAATCAAAGTATGGATCAGTGATAATTCTGGTAGTCTAACTGATGTATATTTCAGGGCTAACAAAAGAACACTAACATTGGTTGAGAGTAGGACTGGAGAATATTCACATTATCTTTTGTGAGGAAGAAGAGTTCCATCAGCTATATAAATATGTAATTATTAGAGAAAAGGACAAGATGGTGGAATAGAAAGATGTAGCTCATCTTTTCTTATGGAAACACCAGAATCACAACTGACTGCTGACCAATCATTGACAAAAAAAAGCTGGAAACTACCAAAAAAGATACTCTACATTTAAGGACAAAGAAGAAGCCACAACAACATATTAGGAGGGGCACAATCATGATAAAATCAAATCCCATACTCGCCAGGTGGGCAACCCACAAACTGGAAAACAATTAGACCATAGAAGATCTTCTACAAGAGTGAAAGTTCTGGGCCCACATCAGGCTCCCCAGCCTGAGGGTCTGGCAATGGGAGGAGTCCCCAGAGAATCTGGCTTTGAAAGCCATTGGGGTTTGTTCACAGGAATTCCACAAGACCAGGGAAAAAAGAAACTCCTCTCTTGGAGGGTGTGCACAAGGTATTGTGCACACTAGGACACACGGAAAAAAACAGTGATCTCATAAGAGACTGGGCCAGACCTACCTGCTAATATTGGAGGGTCGCCTGCAGAGAGGGGGTTTGGCTGTGGCTCACTGTGGGGACAAAGACACTGGCAGCAGTAGTTCTGAGGAGTGCTCATTAGCATGAGTTCTCCTGGAGGTCGCCATTTTCTCACGAAGAACTGGGCTCAATCCAACAGCCTGTAGGCTACAGTGCTGGGAGGCCTCAGGCCAAACAACCAACAGGGCAGGAATACAGCCCCTCCCATGAGCAAGCAGACTGCTTAAAGTCTTCCTGAGTACATGGCTGCCCAACCAACACACCCTTTGACACAGCCCTGTCCACCAGAGGGACAAGACCCAGTTCCACACATCAGTGGCTGGGATCAAGTCTCTCCCACGAGGAAGCCTGCATAAGCCTCTTAGACAGCCTCATCCACCAGGTGGTAGACAGCAGAAGCAAGAACTATAACCTTGGAGGCCGTGGAAGGGAAACAGCAATCACAGAATGTTAGACAAAATGAGACAGCAAAGGAATATGTTCCAGATGAAGGAACAAGATAAAACCCCAGAAGACCAACTAAGTGAAGCAGAGATATGAAATCAACCTTAAAAAGAATTCAGAGTCATGATAGTAAAGATGATTCAAGATCTCAGGAAAAGAATGGAGGCACAGATCTAGAAGATACAAGAAATACTTAACAAAGACTGAGAAGAACTAAAGAACAAACAGAGATAAACAATACAATAACTGAAATGAAAAATACACTAGAAGGAAGCAATAGCAGAATAACTGAAGCAGAAGAATGGATAAGTGACCTGGAAGAGAGAATGGTGGAAATCACTACCATGGAACAAGAGAAAGAAAAAAGAATGAAAAGAAATGGGGAGAGTCTCAGAGCTTCTGGGACAACATTAAATGCACTAACATTCGAATTATAGGGGTCCCAGAAGTAGAAAATGAGAAAGTGCCTGAGAAAATATTTGATGAAATTATAGTCAAAAACTTTCCTAACATGGGAAATGATATATTCACTTAAGTCCAGGAAGTGCAGAGAGTCCCATACAGGATAAACACAAGGAGGAACATGCCAAGATACATATTAATCAAACTAACAAAAATTAAATACACAGAAAAAATATTAAAAGCCACAAAGGAAAAGGAAAAAATAACATACAAGGGAATTCTCATAAGGTTATCAGAAGTTTTATCAGCAGAAACTCTGCAGGCCAGAAAGGAGTGGCATGATATATTTAAAGGGATGAAAGGGAAGAACCTGCAGACAAGAGCACTTTACCAAGCAAGGCTCTCATTCAGATTTGACAGAGAAATCAAAACCTTTACAGACAAGCAAAAGCCAAGAGAATTCAGCAACACCAAACCAGCTTTGCAACAAATGCTAAAGGAACTTGTCTAGGTGGAAAAAAAAAAGGCCACAACTAGAAACAAGAAAATTACAAATGGAAAAGCTCACTGGCAAAGACAAATATACAGTAAATGTAGGAAATCATCCACACACAAATATGATATCAACATCAGCAATTTTGAGAAAAAGAGAGCAGAAATACAGGATATTAGAAATGCATTTGAAATTAAAAGAGCAGCAACGTAAAACAATCTTGTTTATCTATAGACTGCTATATCAAAATCACATGGCAACTACAAACTGAAAATCTACAATAGATATACAAACAAAAAAGGAAAAAGGAATCCAAACACAACACTAAAATTAGTCATCAAATCACAAGAGAAGAGAACAAAAGACGAAGAGAAGGGGGCTTCCCTGGTGGCGCAGTGGTTGAGAATCTGCCTGCCAATGCACGGGACATGGGTTCGAGCCCTGGTCTGGGAAGATCCCACATGCCGCGGAGCAGCTAGGTCTGTGAGCCACAACTACTGAGCCTGCGCATCTGGAGCTTGTGCTCCGCAACAAGAGAGGCCTCGACAGCAAGAGGCCCGTGCACTACAATGAAGAGTGGCCCCCACTCGCCGCAACTGGAGAAAGCCCTCGCACAGAAATGAAGACGTAACACAGCCAAAAGTAAATAAATAAATAAATAAATAAAAGATGAAGAGAAGAAAAAACACCTACCAAAACAAATCCAAAACAATTTAAAAAATTGTAAAAAGAACATACATATCAATAATTACCTTAAATATAAATGAATTAAATGCTCCAACCAAAAGACATAGAGAGGCTGAATGAATACCAAAACAAGACCCATGTATATGCTGTCTACAAGTGACCCACTTCAGATCTAGGGACACAAACAGACTGAAAGTGAGGGGATTGAGAAAGGTATTCCATGCAAATGGAAATCAAAAGAAAGATGGAGTAGCAATACTCATATCAGACTAAATAGATTTTAATTTCTTTTTGATGTGGACCATTTTTTTAAGTTTTTATTGAATTTGCTACAATATTGCTTCTGTTTTGTTTTGTTTTTGTTTTTGTTTTTGTTTTTGCTGTACACGGGCCTCTCACTGTTGTGGCCTCTCCTGTTGCAGAGCACAGGCTCTGGATGCGCAGGCTCAGCAGCCATGGCTCACAGGCGCCGCCGCCCTGCGGCATGTGGGATCTTCCCGGACTGGGGCATGAACCCGTATCCCCTGCATCAGCAGGCGGACTCTCAACCACTGCGCCACCTGGGAAGCCTGCTTCTGTTTTTTTATGTCTTGATTTTTTTGTCCACGAAGCATGTGGGATCTTAGCTCCCTGACCAGGGATCAAACACACATACCCTGCATTGGAAGGTGAGGTCTTAACCACTGGACCACCAGGGAAGTCCCTGAGACTAAATAGACCTTAAAATAAAGACTGTAATAAATAAATAAATAAATAAATAAATAAATAAATAAATAAAAATAAATAAATAAAGACTGTTACAAGAGACAAGGAAGGATACTACATAATGATCAAGTGATAAATCCAAGAAGAAGATATAACAACTTTAAATATCTATGCACCCAACATAGCAGATGGACTTAATTGATATCTATAGAGCCTTCCATCCAAAAGCAGCAGAATATACATTCTTCTCAAGTGCACATGGAACATTCTCTAGGATTGATTACAGGCTAGCACACAAAGCGAGCCTCAGTAAATTTAAGAAAATTGAAATCATATCAAGTATTTTTTCTGACCACAACACTATGAGACTAAAAATCAACTACAAGAAAAAAAACTGTAAAGAACATAAACATGTGGAGGCTAAAAAAATATGCTACAAAACAATCAATGGATCACTGAAGAAAGCAGAGATGAAATCAAAAAATACCTGGAGACAGATGAAAATGAAAGCACCACTACCCAAAACCTATGGGATGCAGCAAATCAGTTCTTACAGGGAAGTTTATAGTAATACAATCTTACCTCAGGAAACAAGAAAAATCTGAAATAAACAACCTAACTTTGCACCTAAAGTAACTAGAGAAAGAAGAACAAACAAAACCCAAGTTAGTAGAAGAAGAGAAATCATAAAGTCAGAGCCAAAATAAATGAAATAGAGAGAAAGAAAATGATAGCAAAGGTCAATGAAACTGAAAGCTGGTTCTTTGAGAAGATAAACAAAATTCATGAACCTTTAGCCAGACTCATCAAGAAAAAAACGGAGAGGGCTCAAATCAATTAAGTTAGAAATGAAAAGGGAGAAGTTACAACTGATATCGCAGAAATGCAAAGGATCATAAGAGACTACTATGTGCAACTATATGCCAATAAAATGAACTATATGCTAGAAGAAATGGAAAAATTCTTAGAAAGGTACAATCTCCCAAGACTGAACCAGGAAGAAATAGAAAATATGAACAGACCAATTGCAAGTACTGAAATTGAAACTGTGATTTAAAAACTCCCAACAAACAAAGCTCCAGGACCAGATGGCTTCACAGGCGAATTCTATCAAACATTTAGAGAAGAGTTAACACTTATCCTTCTCAAACTCTTCCAAAAACTTGCAGAGGAAGGAAAACTCCCAAACTCATTCTATGAGGCCATCATCACCCTCATACCAAAATCAGACAAACATACCAAAAAAATAAAGAGAGAGAAAATTACAGGCCAATATAACTGGTGAACATAGACACAAAAATCTTCAACAAAATACTAGCAATCCAAATCCAACAATACATTAAAAGGATCATATGCCATAATCAAGTGAGATTTATCCCAGGGATACAAGGATTTTTCAATATCTGCAAATCAATCAGTGTGATACACCACATTAACAAACTGAAGACTAAAAGCGATATGATCATCTCAATAGATGAAGAAAACCCTTTTGACAAAATTCAACATCCATTTATGATAAAAACTCTCCAGAAAGTAGGCATAGAGGGAACTTACCTCAACATAATATAGGCCATATATGACAAACCTACAGTTAACATCATATTCAATGGTGAAAAGCTGAAAACATTTCCTCTAAGATCAGGAACAAGACAAGGATGCCCACTATCACCAATTTTATTCAACATTGTTTTGGAAGTCCTATCCATGCCAATCAGAGAAGTAGAAGAAATAAAAGGAATCGAAACTGGAAAAGAAGAAGTTAAACTGTCACTGTTTGCAGATGACAAGATACTAAACATAGAAAACCCTAAAGATGCTACCAGAACTACTAGAGCTCATCAATGAATTCAGTAAAGTTGCAGGATACAAAATTAGTACACAGAAATCTCTTGTATTCTTATACACTAACAACAAAAGATCAGAAAGAGAAATTAAGGAAACAATCCCATTTATGATTGCATCAAAAACAATAATATACCTAGGAATAAACCTATCTAAGGTGGCAAAAACCTGTACTCTAAAAACTATAAGATGCTGATGCAAGAAATCAGATGACATAAACAGATGGAAAGATATACCATGTTCTTGGACTGGAAGAATCAATATTGTTAAAATGACTCTTCTACTCAAGGCAAACTACAGATTCAATGCAATCCATATCAAATCACCAATGACAGTTTTTACAGAACTAGAACAAAAATCTTAAGATTTGTATGGTGACACAAAAGACCCCAGATAGCAAAAGCAATCTTGAGAAAGCAAAGCAGACCTGGAAGAATCAGGCTCCCTGACTTCAGACTATACTACAATGCTACAGTAATCAAAACAGTATGGTACACAGCACAAAAACAGACACAAAGATCAATGGAAAAGGATAGAAAGCCCAGAAATAAACCCACGTACCTATGGTCAGTTAATCTATCACAAAGGAGGCAATACTATGTAAGGGAGAAAAGACAGTCTCCTCAATAACTGGTCCTGGGAAAAATGGACAGCTATATGTAAAAGAATGATATTAGATGACTCCCTAACACCATACACAAAAATAAACTCAAAATGGATTAAAGACCTAAATGTAAGACTGAATATTATAAAGCTCCTAGAGGACAATATAGGCAATACACTGACATAATTGCAGCAATATCTTTTTGGATTCATCTCCTAGAGTAATGGAAATAAAAACAAAAACAAACTAATTAAACTTAAATACTTTTGCACTGCAAAGGAAACCATAAACAAAATGAAAAGACAAACTACAGAATGGGAGAAAATATTTGCAAATGATGCTACCAACAAGGGATTAATTTCCAAAATATACAAACAACTCATATAGCTCAATATCAAGAAACCAAACAACCCAATCAAAAAATGGGCAGAAGATCTAAATAGACATTTCTCCAAAGAAGACATAGAGATGGTCAAAAGGCACATGAAAAGATGACCAACATCACTAATTATTAAAGAAATGCAAATCAAAACATAATGAGGTATTTGAGAAGATAATTGTAAATATCTATGCACCCAACATAGGAGAACCTCAATAATAAAGGAAAATACTAACAGCCATAAAAGGAGAAATTGACAGTAACACAGTAATAGTGAGGGACTTTAACACCCCACTTTCATCATTGGACAGATCATCCAGACAGAAAATTAATAAGGAAACACAGGCCTTAAATGACACACTAGACCAGATGGACTTAACTGATATCTATAGAGCCTTCCATCCAAAAGCAGCAGAATATACATTCTTCTCAAGTGCACATGGAACATTCTCTAGGGTTGATTACATGCTAGGACACAAAGCGAGCCTCAGTAAATTTAAGAAACTTGAAATCATATCCAGCTCATACTGGTCAGAATTGCCATCATCAAAATGTCTACAAATAATAAATGTTGGAGAGGGTGTGCAGCAAAAGGAACCCTCCTACACTGTTGGTGGGAATGTAAATTGGTACAGCCACTGTGGAGAACAGTATGGAGGTTCCTTAAAAATCTAAAAGTAGAGTTACCGTATGAGCCAGCAATTCCACTCCTGGGCATATATTCGGAGAAAACTATAATTGGAAATGATACATGCACCCCAATGTTCATGGCAGTACTATTTACAATAGCCAAGACATGGAAGCAACCTAAGTGTCCATCAACAAAGGATTAGATAAAGAAGACGGAGTACATGTATACAATGGAATATTACTCAGCCTAAAAAAAAAGACAAAAAAAACGATATAATGCCATTTGAAGCAACATGGACGGACCTAGAGATTATCATACTAAGTGAAGTAAGTCAGACAGAGAAAGACAAAAATCATATGATATTGCTTATACCGGAGTCTAAAAAAATGATACAAATGAACTTATTTACAAAACAGAAATAGACTCACAGACATGGAAAACAAACTTATGGTTACCAAAGGGAACAAGGAAGAGGAGGGATAAATTAGGAGTTTGGGATTAAAATATACACAATACTATTTATGCAGTAAATAACCAATAAGGAACTACTGTATAGCACAGGGAACTATACTCAATAACTTGTAGTAACCTATAATGGAAAAGAATCTAGAAAATTCAAGAAATTTCAGAATTCAGTAACATTCATATCAAAAAGAGGCAAATAAATAATAGAGGTCATTGATAATCCCAAATGAAAACTTGTCAAAGCACAGTATGAAATTGATTTGACATACACTTATCATTCTACAGATGATTATGCAAATGTGTTTTTTAACAATACAAAAATCTAAACTAGTCTGTTGTCATTGTTTCTTTTGAGAAATAGGCTGAGAAATGGGAGCTGAAATTAGAAAACTAAAAATGGAAATTTACCAAGACTATAAAAAAGCAAGACCTAACTCCCTTTGCCACAAATTGCTCTGGGAGAAAATAGCTGGAACATTACAAGTTTTAGTGAACAAATTGCTTGAAAATCTTGTTCTGTGCTCCTGTAACAATTAAAAGTGACCTTAACCTGCTGCTCCACCTAATCCTGAATCATTACCCAAATCAAATCATTCAAACTCTAAACCTAATTCCCATCCTAGGCTGACAAAATCGGTTGGTAAATTCTCTTTTCAAAACACCACTGAGACTTTATTCTTAGCAGTTCTCTTCCCCGTCTGAAAGAACATAAATAAACTTGCTTGTGTGGCTGACACAGGTTTCCCCAGTGATCTTTGAGAGGTCTACAACACGTTAGCTGAGCTTTCATTCTCTTTTGGTTTCATTGTTCTTCCTTCTGTTTGTTGGGTTTTATATTGTTATTGTGGTAAGAACACTTAATATAAGATCTACTCTTTTAACAAATATTTTAAGCGCACAATATCATATTGTTTAACTATAGGCACAATGTGGTACAGCATATCTCTAGAAATTTTTCATCTTACAAAACTGAAACTCTATGCCAGTAGATCAGCTCCTTGTTTTCCCCTCCCCTCAGTCCCTGTCAATCACCATTCTACTCTCTGTTTCTAGGAGTTTGACTATTTTGATATCTCATCTAAGTGTAATCTTACAGTGTTATTTGTCATTCTGTGACTGACATTTCACTTAGTATAACGGCTTCAAGGCTTATTCTCACATATAGCAGCAGGATTTCCTTTTTTCTTAAGGCTGAATATTCCTTGTATACACATAACACATTTTCTTTATCCATTCATTGGATGAGGGACATTTATGTGGCTTCCACATCTTGGCTACTGTGTACAATGCTGCAAATGAACACAGGAGTGCACCTATCTCCTCAAGATTTTGATTTTAATTCTTTTGGATAAATATCCAGAAGTGAGATTACTGGACCATATAGTAGTTCTATTTTTAATTTTTTGAGAATCCTCCATACTGTTTCCATAAGGGCTGCACCTTTCTACATTCCCATCAACCATGCACAATGGTTCTAGTTTCTCCACATTCCCTTCAACACATGTTTTCTTTCATTCTTTTCATAATAGCCACTCTGACAAGTGTGCAGTGATATCCCATTATGGTTTGATTTGCATTTCCCTGATTGAGGAAGTTAAGCATCTTTTCATATACGTGGTGATATGTATATTTGAGTATATATGTATGTGAGTATATATATATATATATATATAAACAAACACACACAAATATTTTCTTCCATTCCATAGGTTTCCTTTTCACTTTTTTTTAACATCTTTATTGGAGTATAATTGCTTTACAATGGTGTGTTAGTTTCTGCTTTTTAATAAAGTGGATCAATTACACATATATATATGTTCCCATATCTCTTCCCTCTTGCTTCTCCCTCCCTCCCACCCTCCCTATCCAACCCCTCTAGGTGGTCACAAAGCACCGAGCTGATATCCCTGTGCTATGCGGCTGCTTCCCACTAGCTATCTATTTTACGTTTGGTAGTGTATATATGTCCATGCCACTCTCTCACTTTGTCACAGCTTACCCTTCCCGCTCCCCATATCCTCAAGTCCATTCTTTAGTAGGTCTGTGTCTTTATTCCCTGCAAATATTTTCTCCCATTCTGAGGGTTGTCTTTTCATCTTGTTTATGGTTTCCTTTGCTGTGCAAAAGCTTTTAAGTTTCATTAGGTCCCATTTGTTTGTTTTTATTTCCATTTCTCTAGGAGGTGGATCAAAAAGGATCTTGCTTTGATTGATGTCGTAGAGTGTTCTGCCTATGTTGTCCTCTAAGAGTTTGCTGGTGTCTGGCCTTACATTTAGGGCTTTAATCCAATTTGAGTTTATTTTTGTGTATGGTGTTAGGGAGTGTTCTAATTTCATACTTTTACATGTACCTGTCCAGTTTTCCCAGCACCACTTATTGAAGAGGCTGTCCTTTCTCCACTGTATATTCCTGCCTCCTTTATCAAAGATAAGGTGACCATATGTGCGTGGGTTTATCTCTGGGCTTTCTATCCTGTTCCATTGACCCATATTTCTGTTTTTGTGCCAGTATCATACTGTCTTTTATTTTTTAACATCTTTATTGGAGTACAACTGCTTTACAATGGTATGTTAGTTTCTGCTTTACAACAAACTGAATCAGTTATACATATACATATGTTCCCATATCTTTTCCCTCTTGCATGTCCCTCCCTCCAACCCTTCCTATCCCACCCCTCTAGGTGGTCACAAAGCACAGAGCTGATCTCCCTGTGCTATGCGGCTGCTTCCCACTAGCTATATATTTTACATTTGGTAGTGTATATATGTCCATGCCACTCTCTCACTTCGTCACAGCTTACCCTTGCCCCTCCCCATATCCTCAAGTTCATACTCTAGTAGGTCTGTGTTTTATTCCCATCACACCCCTAGTCTCTTCAGAACATTTTTTTATCTTAGATTCCGTATATATGTGTTAGCATACGGTATTTGTTTTTCTCCTTCTGACTTACTTCACTCTGTATGACAGACTCCAGGTCTATCCACCTCATTACAAATAACTCAGTTTCATTTCTTTGTATGGCTGAGTAATATTCCATTGTATATATGTGCCACATCTTCTTTATCCATTCATC
>NC_041225.1:179702-180050 GCF_002837175.3 Physeter macrocephalus | reverse complement strand
TTTTTTGTTATTGAGCTGCATGAGTTGCTTGTAAATTTTAGAGATTAATCCTTTGTCAGTTGCTTCATTTGCAAATATTTTCTCCCATTCTCCCAAATTGTCTTTTGGTCTTGTTTATGGTATCCTTTGCTGTGCAAAACCTTTTGAGTTTCATTAGGTCCCATTTGTTTATTTTTGTTTTTATTTCCATTTCTCTAGGAGGTGAGTCAAAAAGGACCTTGCTGTGATTTATGTCATAGAGTGTTCTGCCTATGTTTTCCTCTAAGAGTTTGATAGTGTCTGGCCTTACATGTAGGTTTTTAACCCATTTTGAGTTTATTTTTGTGTATGGTGTTAGGGAGTGTTCTA
>NC_041225.1:179211-179659 GCF_002837175.3 Physeter macrocephalus | reverse complement strand
ATCTCTGGGCTTTCTATCCCGTTCCATTGATCTATATTTCTGTTTTTGTGCCAGTACCATACTGTCTTGATTAATGTAGTTTTGTAGTATGGTCTGAAGTCAGGGAGCCTGATTCCTCGAGCTCCGTTTATCGTTCTCAAGATTGCTTTGGCTATTCCGGGTCTTTTGTGTTTCCATACAAATTGTGAAACTTTTTGTTCTACTTCTGGGAAAATTACCAGTGGTAGTTGGATAGGCATTGCATTGAATCTGTAGATTGCTTTATGTAGTAGAGTCATTTTCACAATGTTGATTCTTCCAATCCAAGAACATGGTATATTTCTCCATCTATTTGTATCATCTTTAATTTCTTTCATCAGTGTCTTAAAATTTTCTGCATACAGGTCTTTTGTCTCCTTAGTTAGGTTTATTCCTAGATATTGTATTCTTTTTGTTGCAGTGGTAAATG
>NC_041225.1:156524-179201 GCF_002837175.3 Physeter macrocephalus | reverse complement strand
ATTATGTCATCTGCAAACAGTGACAGTTTTACTTCTTTTCTGATTTGGATTCCTTTGTTTCCTTTTCTTCTCTGATTGCTGGGATTAAAACTTCCAAAACTATGTTGAATAAGAGTGGTGAGAGTGGACAACTTTGTCTTGTTCCTGATCTTAGTGGAAATGGTTTCAGCTTTTCACCATTGAGGACGATGTTGGCTGTGGGTTTGTCATATATAGCCTTTATTATGTTGAGGAATGTTACCTCTATGCCTACTTTCTGCAGGGTTTTTATCATAAATGGGTGTTGAATTTTGTGCAAAGCTTTCTCCACATCTATTGAGATGATCCTGTGGTTTTTCTCCTTCAATTTGTTAATATGGTGTATCATTTTGATTGATTTCCGTATATTGAAGAATCCTTGCATTCTTTCTCTAGTTGCTTTAGGTGCAAGGTTAGGTTGTTTATTTGAGATGTTTCCTGTTTCTTAAGGTAGGATTTTATTGCTATAAACTTACCTCTTAGAACTGCTTTTGCTGCATCCCATAGGTTTTCGGTCATCGTGTCTACATTGTCATTTGTTTCTAGGTATTTTCTGATTTCCTCTTTGATGTCTTCAGTAATCACTTCGTTATTAAGTAATGTATTGTTTAGCCTCCATGTGAAAAATCAATTAAGTCCATCTTATTTAATGTATCATTTAAGGCTTGTGTTTCCTTATTTATTTTCATTTTGGATGATCTGTCCATTGGTGAAAGTGGGGTGTTAAAGTCCCCTACTATGATTGTGTTACTGTCGATTTCCCCTTTTATGGCTGTTAGTATTTGCCTTATGTATTGTGGTGCTCCTATGTTGGGTGCATAAATATTTACAATTGTTATATCTTCTTCATGGATCGATCCCTTGATCATTATATAGTGTCCTTCTTTGTCTCTTGTTATAGTTTTTACTTTAAAATCTATTTGGTCTGATGTGAGAATTGCTACTCCAGCTTTCTTCTGATTTCCGTTTGCATGGAATATCTTTTTCCATCCCCTCACTTTCAGTCTGTATGTTTCCCTAGGTCTGAAGTGGGTCTCTTGTAGACACCATATATACGGGTGTTGTTTTTGTATCCATTCAGCCAGTCTGTGTCTTTTGGTGGGAGCATTTAATCCATTTACATTTAAGGTAATTATCGATATGTATGGTCCTATTACCATTTACTGAATTGTTTCAGGTTGTTCTTGTAGGTCTTTTCCTTCTCTTGTGTTTCTTGCCTAGAGAAGTTCCTTTAGCATTTGTTGTAAAGCTGGTTTGGTGGTGCTGAACTCTCTCAGCTTTTGCTTGTCTTTAAAGGTTTTAATTTCTCCGTCAAATCTGAATGAAATCCTTGCTGGGTAGAGTAATCTTGGTTGTAGGTTTTTCTCCTTCATCACTTTAAATATGCCCTGCAACTCCCTTCTGGCTTGCAGAGTATCTGCTGAAAGATCAGCCGTTAACCTTATGGGGATTCCCTTGTGTGTTATTTGTTGCTTTTCCCTTGCTGCTTGTAATGTGTTTTTTTTGTATTTAATTTTTGATAGTTTGATTAATATCTGTCTTGGCATGTTTCTCCTTGGATTTATCCTGTATGGGACTCTCTGTGCTTCCAGGACTTGAATAAATATTTCCTTTCCCATATTAGGGAAGTTTTCAACTATAATCTCTTCAAATATTTTCACAGTCCCATTCTTTTTCTCTTCTTCTTCTGGGACCCCTATAATTCGAATGTTGGTGCATTTAATGTTGTCCCAGAGGTCTCTGAGACTGTCTTCAGTTCTTTTCATCCTTTTTTCTTTATTCTGCTCTGCAGTCGTTATTTCCACTATTTTATCTTCCAGGTCACTTATCCGGTCTTCTGCCTCAGTTATTCTGCTACTGATCCCTTCTAGAGTATTTTTAGTTTCATTTATTGTGTTGTTCATCATTGCTTCTTTCCTCTTTAGTTCTTCTAGGTCCTTCGTAAATGTTTCTTGCATTTTCTCTATATTATTTCCAAGATTTTGGATCATTATTCTGAATTCTTTTTCAGGTAGACTGCCTATTTCCTCTTCATTTGTTAGGTCTGGTGGGTTTTTACCTTGCTCCTTCATCTCCTGTGTGTTTTTCTGTCTTTTCATTTTGCTTGTCTTACTGTGTTTGGGGTCTCCTTTTCACAGGCTGCAGGTTCGTAGTTCCCATTGTTTTTAGTGTCTGTCCCCAGTGAGTAAGGTTGGTTCATTGGGTTGTGTAGTTTTCCTGGTGGAGGGGACTAGTGCCTGTGTTCTAGTGGATGAGGCTGGATCTTTTCTTTCTGGTGGGCAGGTCCACATCTGGGGGTGTGTTTTGGAATGTCTGTGGCCTTATTATGATTTTAGGCAGCCTCTCTGCTTATGGATGGGGCTGTGTTCCTGTCTTGCTAGTTGTTTGGCATAGGGTGTCCAGCCCTGTAGCTTGCTGGTCGTTGAGTGAAGCTGGAGCTTGCTGGCAGTTGAGTGAAGCTGGGTGTTGGTGTTGAGATGGAGATCCCTGGGAGATTTTCGCCATTTGATATTACATGGAGCTGGGAGGTCTGTTGAGGACCAGTGTCCTGAAGTTGGCTCTCCCACCTCAGTGGCACAGCCCTGACGCCTGGCTGGAGCACCAAGAGACTGTCCTCCACATGGCTCCGAATAAAAGGGAGAAAAAATAAAAACAAAGAAAGAAAAAAAGAGGATAAAATAAAATGAAAATAAAATAAAGTTATTAAAATAAATAATAATTATTAAGAAGAAAAAATTTTTAAAGTAAAAAAAACGGATGGACAGAACGCTAGGACAAATGGGGAAAGCAAAGCTATACAGACAAAACCTCACACAGAAGCATACACATACACACTCACAAAAAGAGGAAAAGAGGAAAAAATAATCTATCTTGCTCCCAAAGTCCACCTCCTCAATTTGGGATGATTCGTTGTCTCTTCAGGTATTCCACAGACGCAGTGTACATCAAGTTGGATTTCCCTTTCTCTTCTTTGTTCGCACAGCTCCTGGAGCTCAGCTTTGGATTTGGCCCCGCCTCTGCGTGTAGGTCGCCTGAGGGCGTCTGTTCTTCGCTCAGACAGGACGGGGTTAAGGAGCCGCTGATTCAGGGCCTCTGGCTCACTCAGGCCGGGGTGAGGGAGGGGTACGGATGCAGGGTGAGCCTGTGGCGGCAGAGGCCGGCATGACATTGCAGCAACCTGAGGCGTGCCGTGCGTCCTCCTGGGGAAGTTGTCCCTGGATCACGGGACCCTGGCAGTGGAGGGCTGTAGAGGCTCCCAGGAGGGGAGGTGTGGAGAGTGACCTGTGCTAGCACACAGGTTTCTTGGTGGCGGCAGCAGCAGCCTTACGTCTCATGCCAGTCTCTGGGGTCTGCACTGATAGCCGCAGCATGCACCCGTCTCTGGAGCTCCTTTAAGCAGCGCTCTTAATCCCCTCTCCTCGTGCACCAGGAAACAAAGAGGCAAGAAAAAGTCTCTTGTCTCTTTGGCAGCTCCAGACTTTTCCCCGACTCCCTCCCGGCTAGCCGTGGCACACTAACCCCCTCAGGCTGTGTTCACGCCGGCAACCCCAGTCCTCTCCCTGGGATCTAAGCTCCGAAGCCCAAGCCTCAGCTCCCAGCCCTCGCCCATCCCAGCAGGTGAGCAGACAAGCCTCTCGGGCTGATGAGTGCTGGTCAGCACCAATCCTCTGTGCGGGAATCTCTCCACTTTGTCCTCCACACCCCTGTTGCTGCGCTCTCCTCCGCTGCTCTGAAGCTTCTCCCCTCCACCACCCGCAGTCTCTGCCCGCGAATGGGCTTCTAGTGTGTGGACACCTTTCCTCCTTCACAGCTCCCTCCCACTGGTGCAGGTCCCGTCCCTATTCTTTTGCCTCTGTTTTTTTTTTCTTCTGCTCTAACCAGGTACGTGGGCAGTTTCTTGCCTTTTGGGAGGTCTGAGGTCTTCTGCCAGCGGTCAGTGGGTGTTCTATAGGAGCAGTTCCACGTGTAAATGTATTTCTAATGTATCTGTGGGGAGGAAAGTGATCTCTGCATCCTACTCTTCTGCCATCTTCTCCTGTCTCAGTTTCTAATTTCTGAAAGTATCTTACATACACTGTTAGTAATCTTGACAACCATTGGAGCTGGGTAAACTGAATCAGGAAGGTCAGAATTACTGAATGAATGAATGAGTAAAAAGATCACTAGCTTTAACGTATCTGGGACAGTCATAGTCTAACCAGGTTTCACTCCACAAGCATTTATTTACAATTCTGAAAACTTCCACATAATTACAAATGGGACAATATTAGTAAATTATTATTTGGATAAAGAAAAGATACAAGTTAGCACAACATAGTTTACAAACTTACAATTAGGCACATTCAATTTGGTGCTAAATCACAAAATATTCTTTTGCAATTTATGAAAAATATCCAATAGGCATGTAATGGCCAAAAAGTACAAATGATACAAATATCTATAGACATGACAATGTACAAATTGTCACAGACATCTATCAGAAACTAGAAAATCTATGTTGGTCTTATAGTTCCAGCTTGCTAAAAGATACAGGCTTTGGGTGGGAACACAAAAAAATCCAGACCTGGCCATAAAAGGGTTTCCAGAAAGTATGGGAACTAGCAAAGAGTAGGCCTCTGGATGGCAGTGGGTCCAACATGAGATAAAACAATGCCTTAATGGGTATGTAGTATGCTGGGATGGAAAATATAGGAGCAAGGGATATTTGAGAATCAGACAGCTAAGTATTTGACACTAACAAAATCTACCAGTATCTGATAGGGCCTCAGGAACCATGCAAGGGTTTGAGGGATTCCAATATTTAATTAAATCAAAATGTGACAATGGGAAGAACTAAGGAGAGTCTCAGGGGTAGATGAACTGGGTATGCTACACCAAGACATGTCTCAGTTAACCTGATGGGTTCAAAATGCAGGAAGTGGGTATACGGGACAAGACAATAGGCTAACTATAGGAATAAAGGTTTAGGTCAGGGTAGGCTTTGATGTTCCTAAGTGTTGAAATAGAACTCTTTAGTTTCTTCCTCTTACATGTAAGATTCTTTTAGAGGTTAATATGATGCTGAGCCTGCAAGCTAAAGTTAAATGGCTGGAACTAGGGAGAGAAAGTAAGTTACATAGGCTCGTAACCAGGAAAAGCCTAACTAAGGGTTTCCCTAAAGAGAATTGAATGTTGGAACTGAATATTTTAATATGCAAACATTTTACTGATACCAAAATTTGTCTTACCACACTTCCCCCAATCTCACACCACCCACCCTAACCTGCAGTAGCTATGGGTCCCTTGATTTCCATGGAAATATAGAGAAAAGAGACACTGATCTGCCTTGCAGATATTTAGTAAGTTGTTAGCCTCACATCACATACTAGTATCATGTTAAGTAGGCCATCTGAAGTAGGAAGCTTAGGGGAAAAACCCTGAAAAAAACTTAAACGCTTAAGCCATATCTCTATACTACAACACCTTTCACAATTTCTTCTCAGATAAGCATCATCCCCATCAGGGAAAAAACTCATTATCTCATAATAGGAAAAACAGACCTAAAAATTAAAAGTGTGTCTTTGGATGTTCCATCTATGGGACATCTTCCTGGTACTAGAAAAGTCCCCAGAAAGATCAATCTTGGCACCCCTGAAAGCTTACCACCAAGGAAAATGACTAGATACATAGATTTCTTCCCTCAAACCAGCTTACCTCACATATAAATGATTAGCAACTCAGTCCTTACCCACATTATCACAGTCACAAGAGTGGTTAGGGAGAAAAGCACTAACCAGGGCAACTAAAACAGAGGCAATCCAGGCCAAGTTGGGCTGATGGCAGATATCTGCTCCTTACGCTTGGGTGCATAATGCGACTCACCACAATGCCTTTTTCACAGACCCTCTGTAAAGTTTCTCCACAAAATCCAACAGGTCAAGTTAGTTCATGATGCTTCAAGATAAACAATCGTCAAGAGAAAAACATGCAATATGTCCTACAATGTTGGAGTCCTTAAAAATATGACAAGGTGTTCTCTTTAGTGTACAGAATTCATGGCAGTTGCTGCACTATCGAGCTACTTATATCTATAACTGTCTGTTCTGGTAATACAAAATGAGCCCAAAGTGTGTCAACTTGTTTTCCACAGAAACCAAGAAATCTACATGAATCTCTTTTCTCCTGTGCCCTTTCACCTTACCTGCTCCCAATTCTCCACGAATGTCCTCTTCTTTCTCTAATTATTCTCCTCTTCATTTAGCTTGGCCTTGCACCCAAGCATGCAAGACGGAGAATCCTAGAGGTCCAGGATTCTAGAGTGGCTGTTTGCAAGGGGGAGGAGATTACAGTAACTGCCACACTTTATTATACTTCTGTGCAAAGAAAACGGGACAGTATTCAGAATGTCTCTCACATATAAAAGAGCTGGATGGCAGAATACCTGTGTGGCCCAGGGAACTAGAGGTAGCAAATTATGGGCAAAATAATTGCAACCAAAGGCTGGAAGAGGAAAGGTTTGCAACCAGCTCTGTCTCCTAGCTCTCTGGTAGTTGCTTCCAACGGGCAGAGTCTAGTTCGTGAAACATCAAGCACTGAAAAGAAGACTCCTGCTGCTGGAAGTTGACAAGAAGCAATATCCATGAGGGTAAGAATGCAAGCTCACGGCTCGTCCTAGAAACAATGCCCATAATGAAAAAAAAAAAAAAGAAAGCAGAAGAGAAATGTAAGTCCAACCTGGCCCAGCCTAGCCCAGCCCAAGGAAGGTAGGAGTTAAGGAGACGAAACTAAAAAAGAGCCTTGGACCACAACATTCTCCACAAGGTACACTCAACAAACTTCACCCTACTCTTTAACCAAGTTACAAAGACAGCTTCTTAATCCCTACTTTTGCTCCTTAAAAGCTGCTATAAGTTCACTAATTAGACAGATATGGTTTCAGAACAACCGTAATAGTTCAAACTAGATGGCTCTTTCCTTCCTAAGGATATAAATTAAATAAGATATATACAGCTCTAAGTATACGACACATAAAATATAATACTCTGTAGAATATAAGTAACTGTTAGTTAATTATATTAATGAACGTCTGTAAGAAATGTTGCAATGATTTCCCTAATGTAAGAGCCTGGGTAAGGTAAATCTGTCTTCTAGGATTTCCTACCCGGATCTCAGAAATTTAGGTGGTGTTTTAGCTCTCCTACACTCTCTTCACCCAACCCCGCCTTCCTGTTGGGGATCGGACCTCCCTATTGGCTATCTCATATCTTTAAACTGCCTGCTTTGTGACATCATTCTCCTAACAAACCTACTACCACTTAGTAGAGTCTTGGGGTTTCTGTGGAGTTGTTTGTAAATAAATTTGGATCATCACAAGTGACCAGTGACCAGTGACCAGTGACCTTTGTACTGGACACATGCGCCGTTCAGCTGCAGCCACTCAGACATCCTCTAGTGTTGTCTCCTCATCCCTTGTATCTGCAGTTGATGTTTCCTTTTCTTCTCTGACCATGTCAGGTAAGAGAAGAAACTTTTTAAAGATTTTCGTTAGATTTATTTTGCCCCTAAATTTAGTAGTAGATTCAAAATAGCATGGAATAATGAGGGAAAGTATTGAACTAGAAGTCTGGAGACCAACTTCAGTTTTGACTTTGACATTTACTATCTGTGTGACTTTGGACAAATCATTGACTGTCTCACAAAGCCTGATTTTTTCCTTATCTGTTATGTTAGGATACTACATTGGTTCATCACTCTGATCCCTTTCTTTTCTAATATTGAGCCTTAAAGTGTACCCATGTAGAGAATGAAATCAGAGACTTCTCAAGAGTGTTTCAACAGAAACATAGAAAAGTCAGGTGACAGAAAACTACCAATATATATCAAGATGTTTCATCTCTAATGGTCTCCCTCCACTAATATTTCGACTAGTTGAAAAGAGAAAATAGGGAGAGAGGATGGAAGAGTACTGGGCTATAGGGAGGCACAGAGTCAAACGTAAGGAAGTTTAGGATTGTTTTCATCAGCACAGGCCAACAAGAACCAAGAGATAGGAAAAAAATATAAGAATGAAGAGTGAAAGCATAGAGGAGCTCTCAAGAAAAACGTAGTTTGGAATGGAATGTTGATGGGAACCAAAGATTTTAAATTAAAGCAGAAACAGCAGAGTGAAATCTGCTCAGAGCAGGGCAAAACAAAGTTGATTTTAGCAAATCCTTATATTAACAGACTAAGAAGGAAAGTAAGGCCAGAACAGGGTATCACCAGGTAAGGCAGCTTATCAGAAAAGTCATATTCAGTTTTTTTTTCTTTCATTGCCTCTCTGAATACAGTTGGCACTTGACAGTTTTGAATATAAACATTTTAGAAATATGTTTTAGAAATGATGCTTCCTATAAACAAGAAACCAAAGTGGTTATCTAGGGGGCTGCTTTTCAATGTTTTATTCTTTCTAATTTTTAAACTATGTAGACATTTTACCAATTAAAAATTTTAAATGATATCTTCTAAATTGAATCAGAAGGACTATTTCCTTTGTGTGATATGTAGGTTCTAAGGCAAGGTTGCTTTTCATCTTTACAGTTATTTCCTTCCTAACACAGAGAGCACATTGATCAACAGCCATCGTTCGTTTTTAGATCTTAGCTACCTAAGAAGAAAAAGAAAAAGTCAAGCCCCACATCTCTAATTCCACATTTAGGGAATTCCGTGTCGGTCCAGTGGTTAGGACTTGGTGCTTTCACTGCCAGGGCCACGCGGCGTGCCAAAAAAAAAAAAAAAATTCCACATTTATCTAAAACAATATTGTGGAGTCCTCTGGATTTTCTTATATTTGCAAATCTTTTTTAATTGGATTCTACATATGATGGTTTTTTTAAGTTTTGGGATGTCATCTTCTTGGATGTTGAAGATGATTACAATCTAAATTCTAGGATAAATACAAAAACCTTCCTGATACTTTTTAAGCTTCCTTTCTGCTTATTATATAGTTATATTTTTTGAAATATATATTTCTACTAGGCTGAATACCTGTTACTTGCTGGGTAAATATATGAATGAGCACAATAATGAAATTCTTTTACACTTATTATTTTGCTGTCTGCTTTGTACCAGTTTTCATTGAAATATTTGTCTATATGTATTGTGGCTACCTATACATTCCAATTTATTGCATTTTGTTGCTTGTTATGCATTTTTACTGATATATCTTCTCTGTCTGTATGTATTGGCTAGGAATTCATTGAAAATCATCTTCCATCGTGTTTTTTGGTTAATGGCATTCACTAAAATAGTGGGCAAAATTCACTTTCATAATATTGCATGTATGGTACAGAATGTCATTTGTTAGTAAATTCATTATGCTTTGATACTTGCCACATACCGCAGTTTTCATTAATATCTATGTATTTCTTTTTTGTTATGTAATATGTTTTTCATGATTTTTGTCTTTCTAGAACTTATTGTATCTTCCTCCATATAAATCATATGCAATATATCAGTCTATTCATGTATTAATTATTACTGCTGTTATTATTGGTGGTGGTGTTATAACCACTTTATAGATGAGTTATCTGAAGTAATCAGATAACTGTTTTCTTTCCAAAAGCACTTAAGAAATTCACTTTCGGGTAATCACTTTGAGGTAGGATGAGATACCAGGCTTGAAGAGGGTAAAAATGACTCTTTAAATTTACCAGTTGGACTGAGCTATATGTGAACTCTAGGTAATAGCGTGGGAACTGCACAAGCAAAGTGAGACACTGAAGATTACAATGGTAATAGCCATATTGTTTTCTAACAGACAAAAAAAATGCCTATATTATAAGTTCTATTTTTCCTGCTTTCTGGCAGTATCATGCTCAGAGTACAGTCTTGGCAAGGAAGTCAGGATACTTAGGTTCTGAAAAGAATTCTTCTTCACTCGGAGACTTTACTCTGGCAGTCACTGACCAGCACACAGCTGCTTCCTCCATGTTTATGGCAGCCCAGTATGATAAGACTGCAGACACCAATAACACGGTCCCTCTATATCCATCACTTACGGCCAGCCTTGCTCAGGGAACACCATCTCAGATTCCAAATCGAGGACATAGCCTGTCACTTCCCTACCAGGAAGGAAGCCAGGTATATTACTATAAGCAAGGCACATTGGGGTCTTTACTGTATGGAGAACTTGGCTCCTGCCTGCAATCTTATGGCTCTGTGTGCAGGAAGTAGGGCCTCTGTGCAACCAGAAATGGTAATGGTACTAAAGGAGATTCAGCCCACAAATATCCTAACAACACCAGCTTCCACCTCTGGAATCTACTACCCTGTGTCTGCTCAACCCATCACAGAAACAAGTTTTCAAGGTGAGTACAAACAGCAAGAAAGTTGAACAATGAGGTGAGCATTCAAAAATGGGGTCAAGGGCTTCTCTGGTGCCGCAGTGTTTGAGAGTCCGCCTGCCGATGCAGGGGACACGGGTTCGTGTCCCGGTCCGGGAAGATCCCACATGCCGCGGAGCGGCTGGGCCCGTGAGCCATGGCCTCTGAGCCTGTGCATCCGGAGCCTGTGCTCCGCAACGGGAGAAGCCACAGCAGTGAGAGGCCCGCGTACCACAAAAAAAAAAAAAAAATGGGGTCAAATATACAGCTGGGAAGTGGTGTATAGACAGGTAGAATTTAGATCCTGAGCCTTTAATAACCACTACCTTCGCTCGGTGCTGTTTTTAGACTCTATATAAGAACACCTAGGGCTTCCCTGATGGCACAGTGGTTAAGAATCCACCTGCCAATGCAGGGGACACGGGTTCGAGCCCTGGTCTGGGAAGATCCCACATGCCGTGGAGCAACTAAGCCCATGTGCCACAACTACTGAGCCTGCATTCTAGAGCCTGTGAGCCACAACTACTGAAGCCCATGTGCCTAGAGCCCATGCTCTGCAACAAGAGAAGCCACCGCAATGAGAAGCCCACACACCACAACCAAGAGTAGCCCCCGCTAGCTGCAACTAGAGAAAGCCCGTGCACAGCAATGAAGACCCAGTGCAGCCAAAACAGTAAATACATAAAATAAATAAGTTCAAAAAATAAATAAAAATAAATTTAAAAAAAAGAACATCTAATGCAGGTGGGAAGGTGGGAGGGACACTGTAAAGGTCATCTATGCTACATGTACAAGAACCCCGAGAGCATCCCAATAGGTACTACATTTTTCACTGCTGTAGCCGATCATTCCCCCTGTACCATCATACTGTATCACTCCCTTCCCTGATCTACCGCTAGAGTCTCTTTGAAAGGTGTTTCAGAACTCTTGTTATGATAGTGCCAGTTTAACTGTCCTCACTTCCTTAATTTATACCAGGATTTAAGACTTTGTGGTCCGAGATCCTGTCCAGAGCAAGCGGGCTAAGACTCTGTCTTTGTTTATATATTTCATCAGGAAGGGCTCTACTCCCTCTCCTAGTTCATGGTGTGAAGTATTCTTAGTCTCTCAGGAAAGTGGGGAGAATTGAAAGGACTCTATATGAGAATGCTAGGCTTTGTAAAACATTTCATTTTTTAAAAATAAGATTCATTTTTTATTTGACTTATAACAATCCTATGAAATACAAAGAAAGACAAGAATCAGTGACATGAAATGATCACCAATAAGAATTACAACAGTCACCACTTATAGCATAGGGCACTGTCCATGATCCTTAAGAAGAGTTAGTAGAAATGCCTTGCCCATCTTGCCCCTAAACACCAACACAGCAAACATGTACCTTGAAAAGTACATGATTGCTGTGTTGGTGTTTAGGGGGAGCATCTCACTTACCAGGGACTGACTTCTACCTTGATTCCTTTGTAGGGATGGAGACTTCCCTGGTGATTAAAAATTCCCTGGGATTGCAACCTCCAAGCCAGACATTTTGTGTGACACAAACTCAAGAACTCCCCAAGTCCTGCAGTAGCAGAAATATTCAGATACTTGAGAGTAACCCACCACCTGAACTTGGGAACATTTCAGGGACAGCTCCAGTCCAGAGTGCCAGTAGTCTCCTGGCCCTGCCTCCAGCTCCAAGCCAGGGACATATAGAGAGTAACAACTTGGAGGATATTAAAACCAAGCTTTAAAAGCCTCTGGATGCCTACCAGATCCCAAGAGAAAACCAAGAGCCTCCACTATTCCCTTTAGAAATCCTTGATATTCACCAGCTCCTGGCCTGCACTGATCCCCTCAGCCAAGAGGAGCAGCCTGGTTCTGAAAATGCTGATCTGGGAAAGAACAGCCTGAGTCTTGAGGACCTAGGGACACTTGAAAATGGGGTGGAATCTAGCAGTGGTTTTGCAGACATTACTGCACTGGCGGAGGATATTCACCTTCCCCAGCTCTTTAATTCTTTGAAAGATCTTAATCAATCCAAAGGTCCCAACGTGATCAAAGCCAAAGACACCAGAGACATTAATGTGAATCAGGTGCAGGAAAAGCCAAGTGTCATAAAGGTTCCCTTTGATCAACCCAGGAAGAACAAACATAAAGCCTCTGAGCCTATCAGTGGTGCTCCCAAGGCCAAAATCCAGCCCAAGAATCCAGAGTGCCTGTTAGGGGGAGAAGTGGTTCTATGCAATGCTGCAGTCAGTGACAGGGCTCCTGTGAACAGGCCCAAGCATTCTAAAGGCAAACATCAGAAAGCTGCATCCAGAAAGATCAGCAAAACTAAGAGCCATGGGCAGGAAAAGACCGAAAGGACCAGAGGAAGAAAGAAGAATGAAGAGAATAAGCAGTCAGGGAACAAAGTCAAGGCAGAAGAGAAGCCAACAATTCCCAAGACGAAGCAAAAGAAACACCAAACTGAGCTTATCCAACAGAGCTTTAAAAAGCCTCGGACCTCCCAAGGCATGCACATGCTGGAGTCTGTGATGGTTTTTCATGCACTGGGGAAGAAGACTGATAAGAAAACTGGGCTCTCTTCCTGTCGGGTCTTGGGAAATTCAATCAACCCTAAAGACCCCCAGCCACCCCCAGCGATCCAGCCATGGCGGCATACCCCACATTAGGGTAAGAGTCCTGAGAAAACTCAAGGCAAAGCACAGAAACCAGAGAGCAGTGCTGAAAAAGAGTGTCCATCTCCATCCCAGTCTGAGCTGCTTCCTCCTGGGAAGGTCAACTTGATACCTCTGCCTTTTTCTGCCTGGGACAAGCCTCAAGCTCGACTTGCTCCTCGGAGGCCACAGTCTCTGGCCTCACACCGGTCTGCTGGGGCTGACCGTACCCAGCCTGCTTCTACTAACTCGGCTCAACCTGCTGCAGTCAGTTCACCCCAGCCAGCTCCTCCCTCTTTGCCAGGTCCCGCCAAACCAGCTCAGCCAACTGTGACCAACCCAGCCCAACCGGGTTGGACCGACCATACCCAGCCTAGTGTCCGTCAGTCTGCTGCTCCTAGGCCTGCACCCTACAAAACTTCATCTTGCGCTTCTCTCCAGCGGGAGCCTGTTCCCCCTGCTGTGACTAAGCGCCAGTCCCCACCCAAGCTCCAAACCGCATTTCTACTCCAAGACTTCAGCAAGCAACGAATTCCATGGAGGGAACCCAATGTTCCTGAGCCAGTAATGTCAAAGCCCATGGAACAAGAGCAGAGGCCAGAGCGGGAGGCCATGAGGAGGCGGGCTCAACAAGAACGTTAGAATGCTGCCAAATACACCTCTTTGGGGAAACTGCAATTTTTCATTTAGAGGGAAAAAGAAATGGAAATTACTGACTACTATGGATATGTAAAGTAAGAGCTGCTAGGATTGTCGGTGCCACCTTGGGTACCAGCTGTTTTTCCATATATAGATAAGATAGGTATAAATTTCTCTATTTATTTTGATATATTTTAAAACAATAAAACAACAAATAAATGTAATAGATGAGTAATAAACCTTTTGAATTTTGAGATGCTGCTAACTGTGGCATGGTTTTTTGTTTTGTTTTGATTTGTTTTTGATGGGGTTGGAATCAAAGTCTGCATGAGAAAGGAAAGACTGAAAGTTGGATGGGAGAAGGAAGGAAAGGGGTATAAACTGAGGAAAGAGGAAGGAACTTGGCCCAGGGCTAGGAAAGCCAAAAGAGATTTATGGATTTATGAAAGGAAGCATGAGTGAGAAATGGCAGAAGTAAAAAGCAGGGTCAGAGGTCAGGGTTGAAAGACCAAAATTTGAGTAGAGTTGAAGATGACAGAAGATGAGTCTAGGTTTACTAGGAGCAATAGAAAAAGTCTCTTGGGGAGGTTGGCCTTAAGTCTCACAACCACCAGATAGGTATTGAAGAAAACAAGAGGTTCAGGACACATCTCTGAAAGGTTTGAGTTGCCTTATGCAGCTGTGATTATAGTGGGGGAATAGGGAAATCTACCAGAGATGTGGCTAGGGCTCAGAGTTATCCTAGGGGCAGCTGACGACAGGGGCAGAGCCAAGGGAACTGCTGCATCAGGAGGCCCACCGATAGGGCCTGGTATGTAAATCACCATGTACTCAACACCTAAGCACCAGGGCAGCCAATGCACTATTCAGTTAATCATGGCAACGACAGGCAAGGCCAGTATTCCTGTGCCACTTCACTTAGAGAGGTGCAGCAAAGGGCTGAGGTCACATCGCATGTGGAGGTATAAGGCCTCAATTTGAGGCCCAAATGCCTCCGAAGTCCTCAGTGTTTGCAAGTGCCCGCAGGCGGCCTACCTGGCTTTCAGAGCACAGCATCCTGAGGTTACTGGTGGAAGAGATCAAACTTCTGGAGGGGCCTAAATATTAACTTGAGGGGCTTCCTCCATTGACCAGGGCACGAGCCGCCTTTTGTAAACATCACCGTCAACTGAAACGCAAAAGAAAAATCCGACGGAATGTCCACTCTCACGGGTGAGAGCGGTGGGGGCACGCACACTGGCCAGCCGCTCCAACAGCCACAGGACGCAGGCGCCCAGCGGTTCAGGGGCTCCCTGGATCACCGTCAACTGAAACGCAAAAGAAAAATCCGATGGAATGTCCACTCTCACGGTGAGAGCGGTGGGGGCACGAACACTGGCCACCCGCTCCAACAGCCACAGGACGCAGGCGCCCAGCGGTTCAGGGGCTCCCTGGGAGTCCTCATGGGGCAGCTCGAGGGAGGGAGGATGGGAGAGAGCAGCAGGGGTGGGCGTCAAAAGGAATGCAGTGGGGAGAAGGGAGAGATGGAGACACTGGATAGTGACTATGGGAAATCTGGCAATTTTCATTTTCAAAATTATTTTTTTGAGATGTCATTCACATGCCATAAAATTCACCTTCTGAAACTGCAAATTCAGTGTCATTTCGTACATTCACAAGTCTATGCAACCATCACCGTCATTTAACCCATCACGTTTTCATCATCCCAAAAAGAATCCCCCTTAACCATCAGCAGGCCCTATTCATCCCCTCCTCCTTCAGTCCCTGCAACCATTAATTTGCTTTCTGTCACTGTGGTTTTGCCTTCTCTGGATATTTAATGAAATAATACAAATGTGACCACTGTGTCTGGCTTCTTTCACTTAGCATAATGTTTTCAAGTTCGCCCATGTCGTAGCATGTGTCAGTACTTCATTCATTTTATGACTGTATAATATTTCACATATACACCACATTTAAAAAATCCATTCATCCATTGATGGGCATTTGGGTTTTTTTCACTAATAATCTCCATTTGTTGAGAGTTATTCTGTGCCAGGCAGCACCAGGATAAGTTACTGACCTTATTTCACAGATAAAGAGGCTTGGAGAGTGTGAAGAGTTTGCCCAAGATTAAGAGCTAGCAATTGGGGGAACTGGGGTTTGAACTAAGGCAAACTTCAGAGGTAACAGATTCACGTGACAGAACATTAGAAAAGGTACACAGGGGAATTCAATGAAAAGTCACTCTTTTTCCCACTTTCCCCAGCCACACATTTCCCTCCTCAGAGACATCTGCTTTTGCCGTGCTGTGGATCCTTCCAGAGAAATATTTATACCCCAACATGTATGTATCACAATTTATTGACTAATCTGTCCCACTGATTTGAAATGTCACTTTTATGGTATAATAGATTCTTATACATATTTATATTACTCTTTTCAGAGCTGTCCGACTATTTTTTGCCTATCTTTTACGTTTGCCATTTCTCTAAAATTCTTTTTATCTTCTTTTTGATTTAAAAAAATTTTCCTTTTCTTGTCTGTTTCTCTTAAGGCATTATCCATTATCTTCATTCACTCATATTATTTTATTTATTTATTTATTTATTTATTTTTGGCGGTGTCAGGTATTAGTTGCAGCACGAGGGCTCTTCGTTGCAGTGTGTGGGGTCTTCCTTGCGGCTTGTGGGCTCTCTAGTTGTTGCGCGTGGGCTCCAGAGCAGGTGGCCTCAGTAGCTGCGGCATGCGGGCTTAGTTGCCCTGCAGCATGTGGGATCTCATTTCCCCAACCAGGGATCGAACCTGCATTCCCTGCATTGGAAGGCAGATTTTTAACTACTGGACAACCAGGGAAGTCCCCACTCTTGTATTATTTTAAATTTAGTTTCATTTCTGAAATTTTTTTCTTTTATTTTGAATTCTGTCTTGAGTTCTATCATCTTACCTAATTCTGGTTTATGCTGCACTTTCATCTTTTTTTTATTATGGTAAAATATACATAAAACAATATTTATTATTTCAACCATGTTCAAGTATACAATTCAGTGACATTAAATACATTCACAATGCTGTGCAACCATCACCACTATCCAAATTCAAAATAATGATGTCAAAAGATTGAGCAGGACCTCAAAAAGATGGAGGCAGCCGCACAGACTCTGAATCTCTCCAAACCCTTACATGGAAGAAGATCAACTAAAACCAAACACCCATAGGTGGCATTTATCAGCATTTACCATTTCCAGAACTTTTTCACCATCCCAAACAGAGACTCTATAGCCATTAAACAATAACTTCCCATTCCCTCCTCGATCCATGTAATTTCATCTTTTGCATTGTTTTTCCTAACATCTTTTAGCCCACTGTGAAATAACAGGTTACAGTTTTGATCTGTGTTGTGGACCTGTCTTTTCCAACTTGATTTTATTCTCTGAAGAGATGCTATTCTGCTCCTTGTTCTCTTTTTTCTTACACTACCTCTGTACGGGATTTGATCCCCATCCTTTTCTATTATTGATTTTTGGATGAAAAAAGTTTTAAAGCACTTTTAAAAGGAGGTGCGAGGCCACGTAGAAACATGTTCTTCATGGCTGTTTCATCAATGCTTCACTTATACTGTTTTGGAATGTTTGTTTTCCAGGAGGCATAAACCAGGGGGCTTTATGATTGGACAGAGTGCACAGAAAGGACCCCACGAAAGCTGATCACCTTAGCAAAAATGATTTAGTTATGATTTCACCCAAGATTGGTCACAAACCAGCCTGGGAAACTCAATGAACCAGAGACAAGGTATAATGCCATCTTTTCTTCTCTCTGCCTCAGCTCTCAAGGACTGGTCACCTACATGTTAGTAGTAATTATTATTTGGTTTCTGTTCATAATTACTATCAGAAGACACTGCATTTATGGGCCCAATTACACAGCCCAGCACACACCATTCTTCTTCACTTTGGCTCCCTGTCCACCAGCAGGAACCTGATTTATTTTTGTTCTCCCTTCACCACAACCCAGTAATTTTTGTGAATGACTCTCAGTCTCACCAGAATCTGTAGCTCTCACTCTGCCCCAACATCCCACCCCATCATTCGCTCCCTGAAGTGTACTCTAGAAATTTAGGTAAACTGGCTATTTTACCACTGTTCACCATCTCTTATGAAACAAGAAGAGCAGCTTTCTTATGGAATGACGGAGAACTTGTGAAGATGAAACACCAGTCTGCAGGAGAAAGGGAGGAAGAAAATGATGGAAATATTTTCCGGGAAACTATTTTTACATTATGTTTTGTTTGTTCCTGGTAAATACACTGAAATCTTCTAAACATTAAAACAAAATCTATAGGGCTTCCCTGGTGGCGCAGTGGTTGAGAGTCCGCCTGCGGATGCAGGGGACAGGGGTTCGTGCCCCACTCTGGGAGGAGCCCGCGTGCCACGGAGCGGCTTGGCCCGTGGGCCATGGTCGCTGGGCCTGCGCGTCCGGAGCCTGTGCTCCAAAAAAAAAAAAAAAAAAAAAAAACTAAACCACTAAATTCAATAATACAGGAATATAACTTTTTTAAAAAATTTCTTTTGCTGCACAGCATGTGGGATCTTAGCTCCCCAACTAGGGATTGAACCCATACCTGCTGCGCTGGAAGCACAGAGTCTAAACCACTGGACGCGCAGAGTCTTAACCAACGGACCACCAGGGAAGTCCCAGGAATATAACTTTTAAAGGAGAAGTTATAAACCCCTTAGTTATATGAACTGGAGATTTTTAGTAAGAAGTCATGTATTTTAAATGATTTGGAGCTTGGAAGGAACGAAGGAACGAAGGAAAAAGAAGAAAGGACTTCCTTGGTGGTGCAGTGGATATAATATCAAAACTAAATTAATTAATTAAATAAATTTTAAAAAGAAAAAAAAATGCTGAAATCCACTGACTAATTATTCAGACTGTTATATCTCGCTATTTCCAGATACATCCCTTTATAAACTTTTGGTAAAAGGTTATGTTATGTCTCCACTGACTAATTATTCAGACTGTTATATCTCGCTATTTCCAGATACATCCCTTTATAAACTTTTGGTAAAAGGTTATCTTATGTCAGGACAAATGAATTACAAACTTTTCTCTTTTTCCAAAATTTGAGAAATTCCCCCACACTTCTACCTTCAAATTTTATAAAAAGGGAAAAGTAGTGACAACCCTTATACTTACAGTCAATTGCATCATCTGGCCACATGCCTTCTACAACAATCAAATATCTACAAAACAACAAAATTTGAGGCATTTGTAAATAAAAAGAAAAGAATAGCAAGTTTTTGCAAAAAAGGTCCAATTTCGCTTTACAAATATTGATATAAAAATCGTAAGAAATATCAGCACATCTAATCCTAATTATTAAAGAATGATATATACCATGACTACAAAAAGGCTTTATTCCAAGGATGCAAGGATAACGCAACTTTAGAAAATCTATTAATATAATTATTTACATTAATACAACAATTTAATTAATAAATGAAAGAGAGTAAAACACAAGACCAAACTGGCAGATGTTAAAAAGTTATCTCATAACATACAACAGTCAGTTTCGGTCAAAATGCTTTGTACACTCAAAACAGGAGACTTAATATGACAGAGTATTCATCAAGAACCAACAAATAACAAAAGACAAATTAGGATAAATATTAACATCATATCTAAAAAACCCTATCTAACCAACCATAGGAGACAGAAACTTAGGAATCACCATTACTGACAGCTATTTCTCCCTCACCCTCATCCTCAACCCACCACCAGTGCTAACAATGATACTGCCTACATACCTCTAGAATCTGTCCACATCTTTCCACCAAACAGACCACCATACCCTGGTCCAAGCCACCATTATGCCCAATTTCTACAAAAGTCTCCTAACTTGTTTCCTCGCTTCCACTCTTTCTCCCCACAGTGTATTCTCCACTTGGTAGCAAAACAATAGGTTGAAAATGCAATTGGGTATGTTCCACACACTCACCTTCAACAAAAAAAGTTCAATGGTTTTCTATTCCTCTTAAAGTCTGAAACCTTAAACATAAGCCTGCACGATCGAGCTCCTACCCACACTTGCAGCTCCATTATAATGACATGCTCCCCCAACAGCCCCACCTTCCCGGCCAGTTCCTCCAACACAGCATACGCTTTCCTCTTATAGGGTCTTTTGCTATTCCTTATGCTCAGAAATCTGCCCCGCAACGTCCCTATCTAGTTAATACCTACTCATCCTTCAGATATCAGCTGAAACATCCCTAAATAAACATTCTTTAATCTCCATGATGAGATCAAATCCTCCCTAAAATATGCTCTCATGGTACCATGTCCCTCTCCTTGGCACTTGTCAGAGTGGTAATTCTACATGCAGAGTATGATTCTTGAATATCTATTCCCTCTCTGGACTGTTAGAATTCACAAAGGGCAGGTCAAGTCTCTTCACTCACAAAATTTCACAAGTCTTTTTGCTAGCACCCAGCACAGTGCTTAAACATAACAGATGCTCAATAAGTATTTCCTGCAAGAACAAACATAAATTGGTACAGTGTAGCAACATCCACAAAAGCATAAGGGCATAAACTCTTTGATGCAGAAGTCCCATTCTGAGTGAAGTTAACTGAGACAAAGCGTATATATTCAAAGATGTTCACACAGGAATGTTCATTACTTTGACATTTTATAATATCAAAAAATGGGCAGAAGACCTAAATAGACATTTCTCCAAAGAAGACATACAGATGGCCAACAGGCACATGAAAAGCTGCTCAACATCACTAATTATTAACGAAATGCAAATCAAAACTACAATGAGGTATCACCCTCACACCGGTTAGAATGGGCATCATCAGAAAATCTACAAACAACAAATGCTGGAGAGGGTGTGAGGACAGGGAACCCTCTTGCACTGCTGGTGGGAATGTAAACTGATACAGCCACTATGGAGAACAGTATGGAGGTTCCTTAAAAACTAAAAATAGAATTACCATATGACCCAGCAATCCCACTACTGGGCATATACCAGAGAAAACCATAATTCAAAAAGACATATGCACCCCAATGTTCACTGCAGCACTATTCACAATAGCTAGGTCATGGAAGCAACCTAAATGCCCATTGACAGATGAACGGACAAAGAAGATGTGGTACATATATACAATGGAATATTACTCAGTGATAAAAAATGAACGAAATTGGGTCATTTGTAGAGATGTGGATGGACCTAGAGACTGTCATACAGAGTGAAGTCAGAAAGAGAAAAACAAATATTGTATATTAATGCATATATGTGGAATCTAGAAAAATGGTACAGATGAACCAGTTTGCAAGGTGCTGCTGCCATATCTGGATCAAGTTCCAGTTTTGGTCTATCATCCAACACCTAGCCAGACTTGCCGAGCAACTCAGCTGAGAGGAGAAAATTAGGATAGCTCAAAGAATAGGCCTCACACAGCATCAGCCTGAAGGAGTTTATGACCCTGGAAGAAATGGATCAGAAAAAAGGATCCGGGGGACTTCCCTGGTGGTGCAGTGGCTAAAGACTCCACACTCCCAATGCAGGGAGCCCGGGTTCGTTCCCTGGTCAGGGAACTAGATCCCACACGCATGCCGCAACTAAGAGTTTGCATGCCACAACTAAGGAGCCCACCAGCTGCAAATAAGACCCAGGGCAAACAAATTAATTAATTAATTAATTAAAACAAATATTAAAAAAAAGATATGGGAGTGTGTGATCTGTATGATGGACATTGTTTATGTGAACCCAATTTGATTTCTGCTGTGTATGCAGATCACCTGGGCTGTACTGATGACTGGCTGATGAGATCCTTCACGTGCCCCTACTGCATGGAGACAGTTGATGCAGCACTGCTTCTGTCCTACGAGACTAACTGAGCCAGTGTCTCTCACCTGACTTCAAGTGAACCATCAGTTTTGGTGGTTTTGATCTTTTGTCGTTGAGCCCAAAGAGCCAGGGATTAGGAATTAAGATCATGCATGAAAGTTTCCTAGAAATTCCTGAACGGCTGCAGATGTTGGGGAAAAGTACATGCTATTTTAGAAATTTAGGGGGAAAAGTAGGGCGCTATTTTTATGTAAAGCCTTCAGCCAGTGTTTATAATTGTATTTAGATCTTGTTATTGCTCCAGTACATAGGAATTGTGTAAAGTGTTACAGGAGCTATATATGTTTCAATTGTGTGACGAAGATTAGGATAAAGATAGTGGTTGTTTTTCCTAAGTGAGATAACTTTCTTCTTCCCCCTACCCAAATTATTTTCTGAAGCTGCTGGCATTTGGGTCAAGGTTTTATTTAAAGCTACATTTTATAACACTGGCACAAAAAAAGTAGTTTTAAGCTTGTCTGCATAGTTCTGTTTTTTTTAGAATAAACATAGAGCATTTATTTTTTACTTTATAGGAACTCCACAAGGTCCCATTGTTCTTTTGCTGTGATTGGTACTATTGATGTTGCTGTTTTCTCTCTTTGCTGGTCTTTCTAATCTGCCATTTGTCATTGTTGGCATATGATCACCTCAGGGTCACAAGATGGCTGCTGTAAAACCAAGTATCATATTCTCACAAAACAAGGAGGAAGCAGAAAAGGAGTCCAAATGGTCATTTTCCTAATGCATATTATTTATCTTTTTTCAGAGAAAAATATCATTCTCATAAGCACAATAACAGCCTTCCCCTAATTACTCATTTGCCAAAACAGATTGATATGACCATTCATAAGACAATTCATGGCAAAGAGGGATAGGATAATGATTGTCTCAGCCTAACAAGGATTTATCCACTAAAGCTGAATGCTTCAGTCCTCAAAAAATCATAAAGTTCTATAAGCAAGGAAGAACTACTAAGGAACTGTTAAGTAAACCATTCAGAACTGTTTGTCCAAGACCATGATTCTTTTTTTCCACTGGAAATGGAATTCATTGCATTAGGTCTTTTTAAATAGTGTACTATTACTGTTGGGGCTGGCTCTGTGCTTGAAAACCAGTTTGTTTATAACCTGTCACAAGTGCTATATCTATCTGCGGTTAA
>NC_041225.1:152473-155918 GCF_002837175.3 Physeter macrocephalus | reverse complement strand
GTGTTAGAAGTAGAGATGGTCTAGGAAAGATGTAGTTGTAATGTTTTACCCATTTAGCATGTGTTTATTTTTCCTTATGTACTCGAAGGTGACATATTTGTTCAGCTCAGTGATACTACTGCTAAAAAAATCATTCATTAGTAAAAGGAAAAGCAATCTCAACCTAACAAATCAGAAGTGTTTCTTATTATTTTATATTGAGTTGAATATTTGACTCTTAACATTTTTCTACCTACAAAACACAAGTCTCTTGAAGGGTTCTTCATAAGTGCATTATAGAATTTAGTATGTCATAAGCACTTAAAGATTTGCATTTAACTGTAGTAGTATCCATGTTGGTTAATTTTCTTACGACCCCATGATGAGTTGGAGAAAAACTGAAACAATTAGAGTATCAGGTTCTATTAAATTGTTACACGTATCTTGCTTAAGTTTTTCTTCATTAATTTATATCCACCTACATAAAGCAAATTTGGAAGGAAAAAATAATAATAAATAAATAAGAATGACGTCTCCAAATGTTTTCCTAGGAAGATGTCTACCATATATTAAATTATAAACCAAAATGTCTGAATACTATACCATTAAATCACATGTACAGTCAGTTCTGTATATCCAACGGTTCCATATCCTGCAGATATGGAAGGCCGATTATACTACACCATTTTACATACGGGACTTGAGCATCTGAGGATTTTGGTATCCATGGGGAATCCTAAAACCAATCCCCCTGCAGATACCAAGGGACCATCGTATATGCTTATATCTGCATTTTTACGTCTGAAAAAATATGCGCTAAATTATTACTGGTGGTAACCTCTGAGTAGGGGGCAAAATTGCCTTCCACTTCATACATTTCTCTGACTGCATTTTTTGCATTCAGCTTACATTAGCTTACATTATTATTGTAAACAGAACAATTTAAACATGGTCTGCCTCTTGGGGTTGGCAACTCATCTGCAGATGAGGTAGCCAGTCCTGTTTAAACTATGGGTACAGTGGACACCAATAAGTCTGTCTATAAAACAGGGAATATGGAATTAAGTAAGCAAAGTAGATATACTAAAAACAGATTATACAATTTTCTGAAGAGTAGCACTTATTAGTTACCACAACACTACCACTACCCTGAAAAGGAAAAACTCGGAAGAAAAGAGTGTTTTTGCAGGAACGTACTATGAAGAATTAACTACTATAAAGTCAAAATTCATTGTCTCTGGGAAATTTTGCACAGCCTCGAATCAGATGCAATAGTGTGGACTGGAAAATGCCCATCAGGGACTGATTTGACTATAGAAAAAGGGAGTGGAAAAAAAACCCAGGCTATCAGAAGAATGGAATTTGTTTTTGAGTGAAACAAATGGAATGCCTTCACTTTTAATGCTCAATATTAAAAAGAACAAACGGTTTCTGAAGGGCTCTTGGGGTCCCAAAGCACTTCCATTCCTTCTCTCATTCACTGCTCCTCACACGCCACGGGTCTATGTGCCTGTGGAGACCTCGGGTAGGTAGCACTCTTCTTATTTCACAATGAAAAAGTAAGGCTTGAGACATAAGCCCAAGCTGCACAGAAGGCAAACAGAAAAAAGACTAGAATCGAGTCTCAGATTTTTCCAGCTATGCCACAATATTTCGTGGTCCAGCACTTTAAAAAATTATATGAGAAAGTAAATAAAAAACAACAACACGTAGCTGATCTCTGCAAAAGGTATGTCTGTGACTAGGTGGTGTCTGGCATTCGACATCTCCTGCCTGAATTACTACCACCCTACAATTCTAACAATCTCTTCTATTTCAACTGATCCTCCACAAGGAAGATGTTACCTTTCTAAAATATAAACTCGGCTGGATAGCTCTGTTGCTTAAATATCTTCACTTAGCACAGAATAAAGCCCAAGTTTTTAGCATACCATTGAGAACTCGTTATAAACAAATATCAGTCTGTCTCTCCAACTGAATTATAAGTTCAAACTATGACTTACAAGGACCTACATCAACCACCTCCCTCCTTTCCCCTGCCAGCCTCCCTGATCCCATTCTCTACTGCCCTGCCCTCACTCACTTTCCCCTGTCCAGCCACAATGGCCTCCTTACTCTTCCTCAAACATGCCAAGCACAGTTGTGCCTCAGGGACTTTGCACCTACTATTCCTTCTGCTTCAGAACACACCCTCCGACCCCATCTCCACTCTCCCAGATATCCAGTGGCTTGTTTCTCACTTCAAGGCTCTGCTCAATCGACATCTTAATAGAGGGGACTTCCCTGATCACCTACCACATTCCCTCACCTCTTCATCTTGTTTTGTTATTTTCCAAAGCATTTAGCACCACTTGACACTCCAAATATTTGCCACATTCCCTCACTTCTTCATCTTGTTTTGTTATTTTCCAAAGCATTTAGCACCACTTGACACTCCAAATATTTGCTTATTTATTTATCTCTCTCCCCCACTAGAATGTAACGTACGTAAGGGCAAGAACTTTGTTCTTTTCCTACTTCCTAGAACAGTGCCTTCAACTTAGAAGGTGTTATACAAATATTTGCTGAAAATGAATGTATGAATTCTTTGCCCTTTCACACTACCCTCTAGTCACACCAGAGGCTGCCCCTCCAGAGCACAAGTTCAAGCCCTGGGCCTTTTGTACCTGTTCCCAATACCTGGGCTGTCCTTTCCTCATTCTGGCAAAATCCTCTTCCCCCAAGCCCAGCTCAAATGCTGTCTCCTCAGTCAGACCTTCCTCAATTTTTCCTCTATATTCCTGCTGCACTTGATTCTTTTATTATAATTAACCCACTTATAGTCACTACATGTTTCCCTTCCTAGATAACTGTAAGTTGCTACTGAACAAAGACTTCTAGTCACCTCTGTATCCCCGTGCCCTAACAACAAACCTATAAGCCTCTCGGTGTTTACTAAAACAATTTATTTTCTGAGTCTCTGCCAATTCTAGGGAGTGGATAGTAGAGTCTCCTTCTCATTATCAGTGAGCCTGGCATCTGTGGGAAGGGCTTATAGCAGAGGAAGCCACTAATGGATCATAACTAAGGTCCTGAGACTGCAATGGCAGAGAGCATGGTGAAGTAATAAGCCCACTGCATGCAGAAGACCCACAGAGGCGTCAGCATATGCAATGGATTACACCTGACATAACATGTGAACAATCAAGGTTTACAAACTTGTTCTCATGCACTTGTAAGGATCTTCTAGCCCACGCAGAACAGACAGAACACACACAAAGGAGCCTGGAGGAAGTGAGTAGGCTGGTAGCTTCACCCTAACATCTTAAGGGGTAACATTTCTGTGACTACAGTTTACACAAATCAGATAATTTGCCTCCTCTGTAGACACCCTGGTTATCACAGGCAAGGACAAGCCTCTCAAGCTTTAAAGCTGAAGTACAGGGAAGATCTGTGAATAGGGCTTAAGATATTTAAGAGCTAGTAC
>NC_041225.1:145312-152128 GCF_002837175.3 Physeter macrocephalus | reverse complement strand
CTGTTAGATTTATTTAATAAAGTGCACACTCCTCAGGCTAAATTTAGAAAGAGGACAAAATGAACACTTTCTCATCTGGGCCAGTGGTGTTCCAAAGACAAAAGATTCCTCAGTCTTAAAACACGGCAAATACCATGTTCTTTCTAATAGTTAGATGCTAGAAAAAGGCAAGTGGATCCTTAAAACTCAGACACTATTAAGACCTACTATCAACAGAGTAGATCTTAAAGCGGAAACAAGAAAACACCAGCCTTTTAAGTTCTTCCTGTCTGAAGATAAGAATAAGAGGTGGTAGAGTTCTTTCTTACTTGCACCCAAAGTGTAAAAGCAGCAAAAATATCTTAAACAAATATGATGAGGAAGCCACACTTCTGGTCCACTCTGTTTTGTTTTGCTTCTAGGGATGTGTCTCACTCCGAACCTTTGCTTTTTGTTTTCTCTTTTATATACGCTAAGAACCTGAGAGTCTTAACCTTTTCTTCTACCTCTCAACCAATAAATAGGACAAAAGAACATTTTTATTTTTTTATGTATTTTCCATTCAAATTTTTAAAAAAGAGATAAGTAAGCTAGTTCAGTTCATATGTCTCACAAAAATCACTTTCCAAATTAAACTAAATTGTTTGTGACCATAAACAGAAAAAACACCGTACTCCATTAGCACCATCAGACATTTCCACCTTAATGTTACCAAACATAACAGGCCTAATGTCAGAACTATTAAAAATGTTAAAAATCCTCAACCCCACTCAAAATGCATACCAAAGTTCAGGTAAAGGAAAAAAAAACAGAAACAACTCACCATTATCTTTATTTTCTTTCAAAAACCCATTAACAGCACATTGGAATTTAAAAATAGTGTCATCTAAATTTGGGGTTTCTTTGTTCTTCTTTCTCTAATTGCTTTAGGTGCAAAGTTAGGTTGTTTATTCGAGATGTTTCCTGTTTCTTAAGTCAGTTGATTTAGAATAGTCTAATGCATATTTCTCATCCATTCTGCATTAAACTATTTCCCATGCCTAAAATGTCTTTTGTCCCATTCGTACTGGTCAGTCCTATAAGGCAAAACCATGAAAATATGTATTACTTCATTTGTAGGGAAAGAATAAAAAGTTAATTAGAGAAGGCAGAATATAAAGCAAGAGAGTATATTAAACTTAGTATGTCAGTCATTCTGATGAGAGCCATTTTTTCCAAAGCTGCTTTAACCAGTAAGTATCACTTGATTTTCATTAAAACTGCAGAAGGGACAGTTACTAGGCATGCAAAAGGAAAAGCAAATCTATGTGAATGAATGCACAGGTAACTCAAAATGATATAAACAGTTCTACCTACATTTATCTTTGATCTTACATTTCAAGGGCCATAAAGCAGCTGTGATTTAACTAGAATAGTAGAATAGAGTCAGAAGAACTTGGATTCGAATTAGGGAATAGAGCAAATTTCAGGCATTGTTGAGAACTGGTATTCTCGGGGTGGGAGAAAGTAGACTATCAATAGAAGACAGAAAAGGATAAGTGAAAATTCTGTAGTTCTGAATTTAAATGGAAAGTAGCAGTATGAACCTATGACATATTTTATATTAAAAACAAACATAAATATTTCCCAGCTCTGACCACTGAAAAAGTCTATAAACAAGTGATGTCATAACAAAAGGATTCAGGAGTCACTGAGAAGCTCCAACTGGCCAAAGATAGGGCCTCAGTTAGAATAATAACTGTAACAGAGTCCACGGTGATATGAATAAATAAATTTTTAAAAATTGGTCACCACTGGAGGATATTTGTGAATCAACTCATTATTTTGAAAACTGTTAAATAAAAGGAGAGGGCTTCCCTGGTGGCACAATGGTTGAGAGTCCGCCAGCCGATGCAGGGGACACGAGTTCATGGCCCTGTCAGGGAAGATTCCACATGCCGCGGAGCGGCTAGGCCAGTGAGCCGTGGCCGCTGAGCCTGCGCGTCCAGAGCCTGTGCTCCGCAATGGGAGAGGCCACAACAGTGAGAGGCCCACGTACCGCCAAAAAAAAAAAAAAAAAAAAAAGAAGAAGAGAATCATGCCTCTACAAGTGGGCAACCAAGTAGTTGATGAGGGGAATCTTCTCCTGTTAGAAATATACCCAGCTAATAAGTGAAAAAAAAAACAACAGAATTCACCATTTTTTGAAGCCTCAACTGAATTAATGGATGTAGGTATGAATCATCAGTGACTGCTATTATCACAGAAAGAGACAATTATATGTCTCCATGGAAGAACACATCATCACCAATGAAACTGTCTTGCCAAAACAAAACATGCAAGCTTCATTCTGATCAACGACCAATTTACAGCAAATAAAAGGATGGAAGGTTATGTTAACAACACATGGAATGTAATCATCAAAATCTAGATGGGACAAATTACCTGGTTACTTTAAAAATAAAATTCAAGGAGGAAAAAAACGGTGAGAGAGACATGGAGGGAGAACCTATAGATTAAATAAGACTTCAGAGACTTAACAATCAACGGCAAAGTGTGGACCTTATTTGGATCTAATTCAAAATTCTTAAAAACAATTTTTTATGACATTTAGGAGACAACGGCAAATTTGAGCACTCACTGGGTATTTAATATTAAAAAATGATATTAAGGAATAAAAGTCTTATATTTTAAATATACATACCAAAAATGTATAGGTGTAATTACATGTTGTCTCGGAGCGGCTTCAAGATAATATGGAATGCAGTGAAACAGGTGGGGGTATAGATAAAACGTAACAGCCATCAGTTGGTAAATATTAAAGCTGGATGAGTTCATGGGTATACAAGGAACACTCACAGTATTTTGTATACTTTTGTATACGTTTAAAATTTGTGATAATAGTTTAAAAACAAGACGACACTGTAGAAAACAGTTGGGCAGTTTCTCAAAGGTTAAACGTAGAGCTACCATATGATCCAACAACTCTGCTACTACCTACATACATTTTTCTGTGCACCTTTCTTTTTCTTCCTGGTGATTTGGTAGGATCTAACAGAAGAACGTACTTGAATTCTCTGGACTCTGAATCCAGCAACATGGCACTACATACTGTAGAAGCAGAAGGGGCCTAGCGGCAACAGTGTTATTCAAACCTGTCCACTCATGGCCACAGAGGATTCTGTCCCAGGAGTATCGCAGGTCCTCCTGCCTGTGGGAAAAGCATCACAATCCCACCTGGAGGAATAAAGGCCCACATTCCATGTGGCTTCTGATGGAGGCTGAGGGGAGGGAGGAAGTCCACTGTGTGGAGGGGGCAGGGTCCGATGGGGGGAGATGCTACTGCTGCTACATCTTGCGGTGGCGGGGGGCGGGGGGAGGGACAGAGAGGCTGCCCATCGAACATCTGTCTGCCTCCAGGATGCTGGAGAGGGAGGTGGGTCTGCGCTGAGGTACCAGAGGGGGTGTGTGGGCACGAGGGCCTGTGTCCTCAGGCCCTGTAAATTCTATGTGTCCCGGACTGACTCGGACCCAACCCATTCTATTCCTTGTGGTTTATGAAAGGGGCAGCTATACACTGACCATCCTGCTGTGGCCATAAAGAGACCATGACAAAAGCTGCAGGAGATGATCCCAAGCTTCTTGAGGGACCTCAGAAATCCCCAAGAACTGCTCCCTGGTATCAGATATGCGAGGATGAAGGACGGTAGGAAATAAACATTGTGAGCGGACAGAGAACTTGTGTGAAATATAGTTACATACATAAAATATAAAAGTCCGGGGCTTCCCTGGTGGCGCAGTGGTTGAGAGTCCGCCTGCCGATGCCGGGAACATGGATTCGTGCCCCGGTCCGGGAAGATCCCACGTGCCGCGGAGCGGCTAGGCCAGTGAGCCGTGGCCGCTGAGCCTGCGCGTCCAGAGCCTGTGCTCCGCAATGGGAGAGGCCACAACAGTGAGAGGCCCACGTACCGCCAAAAAAAAAAAAAAAAAAAAGAAGAAGAAGAGAATCATGCCTCTACAAGTGGGCAACCAAGTAGTTGATGAGGGGAATCTTCTCCTGTTAGAAATATACCCAGCTAATAAGTGAAAAAAAAAACAACAGAATTCACCATTTTTTGAAGCCTCAACTGAATTAATGGATGTAGGTATGAATCATCAGTGACTGCTATTATCACAGAAAGAGACAATTATATGTCTCCATGGAAGAACACATCATCACCAATGAAACTGTCTTGCCAAAACAAAACATGCAAGCTTCATTCTGATCAACGACCAATTTACAGGAAATAAAAGGATTGAAGGTTATGTTAACAACACATGGAATGTAATCATCAAAATCTAGATGGGACAAATTACCTGGTTTCTTTAAAAATAAAATTCAAGGAGGAAAAAAACGGTGAGAGAGACATGGAGGGAGAACCTATAGATTAAATAAGACTTCAGAGACTTAACAATCAACGGCAAAGTGTGGACCTTATTTGGATCTAATTCAAAATTCTTAAAAACAATTTTTTATGACATTTAGGAGACAACGGCAAATTTGAGCACTCACTGGGTATTTAATATTAAAAAATGATATTAAGGAATAAAAGTCTTATATTTTAAATATACATACCAAAAATGTATAGGTGTAATTACATGTTGTCTCGGAGCGGCTTCAAGATAATATGGAATGCAGTGAAACAGGTGGGGGTATAGATAAAACGTAACAGCCATCAGTTGGTAAATATTAAAGCTGGATGAGTTCATGGGTATACAAGGAACACTCACAGTATTTTGTATACTTTTGTATACGTTTAAAATTTGTGATAATAGTTTAAAAACAAGACGACACTGTAGAAAACAGTTGGGCAGTTTCTCAAAGGTTAAACGTAGAGCTACCATATGATCCAACAACTCTGCTACTACCTACACTGCACATCTAAGAGAACTGAAAACAGGGATTTGAACAAATATTTGTACACCAATGATCACAGCAGCATGATTCACAATAGCTACAAGGTGGAAACAACCCAAGTGTCAATCAACCGATGAATAACAAAATATGGTATATACACACAATGGGATTTATTAAGCAAAAAATGGAATGGCATTTCGTTACATGCTATAACATGGATGAACCTTGAAAACACTATGTTTGGTGAAATAAGCCAGACATAGAAGGACAAATATTGTAGATTCCACTTACACCAGGTACCAAGCATAGGCAAATTCAGAGACAGAAAATAGAATAGAGGGACTTCCCTGGCGGTCCAATGGTTGAGGACTTCACCTTCCAATGCAGGGAGTGAGGGTTCGACCCCTGGTGGGGGAGCTAAGATCCCACGTGCCTCGTGGCCAAGGGAACAACGCACAGAGCAGAGGCAGTGCTGAGGCAAATTCAATAAAGACTTTAAAAATGGCCACATCAAAAAAAAAATTCTTTAAAAAAAAAATGGGGCTTCCCTGGTGGCGCAGTGGTTGCACGTCCGTCTGCCGATGCAGGGGAACCGGGTTTGCGCCCCGGTCTGGGAGGATCCCACATGCCGCGGAGCGGCTGGGCCCGTGAGCCATGGCCGCTGGGCCTGCGCGTCCGGAGCCTGTGCTCCGCAACAGGAGAGGCTATAACATGGATGAACCTTGAAAACACTAGGTTTAGTGAAATAAGCCAGACATAGAGGACAAATATTGTAGATTCCACTTACACGAGGTACCTAGAATAGGCAAATTCATAGAGAAAGAAAATAGAATAGAGGTTACTAAGGGCTGGTGGGAGGGAAAATGGGGTTGTTACTGTTTGATGGTTACAGAGTTTTTGTTGAGGATGATGAAAACGTTTTGGTTATAGACAGTGGTGATGGTTACACAGCACTGTGACTGTATTTAATGCCATTGAACTGCATATTTTTAAATGGTTAAAATAAACATGATTTATGTATATTTTACCACAATAAAAAAAAACAGGAATAACTGAGTTGAAATTTCAATTCTTCCTTTTCCAAGAGTCAGTTTCATCGTCTGTAAAATTAGTAATTGTAGTTGTCTATCCTCTGAGCTTAGTGCAGAGTAAGCACTCAGTAGGAGATATCAGTACTACTTCGACTTCAACAGCGAAGGATTGTTGTGAAGATTAACTAAGTCAATGGATATGAAACAACATTCTAAACAACATGCTATACAAATATTAACAAATATTAGGTGTTACTGTCTCCCAAGGCCATGGAACAAGTCAGAAGAAGGATAATTCTTTTGCACTGGTATGTCCTACATGGGCCAAGAGAATATATGGGTTTCTGTACTATATCAGAAGGTGCTAGGAAAAGAAAGCATAAAATTTAGAGAACAATTGTCTTTTACCATGATGCTTAAACATGCTCAGGCAATTGCTTAAAATAAGTGCTAAAGACATAAAGGACATACCTTTCTTTCCTTTTAGGCTACTACTATTCTTAATAAAAGTTTACTTCATTTTCAAAATATAGAACATGGAAGCTTATAGAATTTCTTAAGCATATCTAGAGCCTACTGCCAAATACTATAGCTCAATTCATATCTTTAATCTCATTTTGAAACAGCAATTGGAAATGTATATTTAAGGAAACCAATAGCTTCCCTTTTTGAACCCATGAAAAAGGCCAGGATTCACCTCAGCATAAGATGATAACTACTGAATTACTATGAAGTATTACAGCATCAGAAAGAAGGTCATTTTCAATTACGGGTTCCATTTACCTCTGGCTTATAATAGTGGCGAGTATATGTTAAGTCAACGATCAGCCCAAGTTCTTCATTCTGTTCTTGGAGTTTGTTAAAAAAGATCCAAGGGGGGAAAACATTCTTCTGGAGCAAGATTCTTTTCAAAACTCTGTCAGAAAGAAT
>NC_041225.1:143685-144687 GCF_002837175.3 Physeter macrocephalus | reverse complement strand
TACCTTTTTTTTTTTTTTTTTTTGTGGTACGCGGGCCTGTCACTGTTGTGGCCTCTCCTGTTGTGGAGCACAGGCTCCGGACGAGCAGGCTCAGCAGCCATGGCTCCCAGGCCCACCCACTCCGTGGCATGTGGGCTCTTCCCGGACCGGGGCACGAACCAGTGTCCCCTGCATCAGCAGGCGGACTCTCAACCACTGCGCCACCAGGAAGCCCTGCTTACCTTTTTTAAAGGAACTCTGAAAGCAATGAAACGAGTCCCAGGCATCCGCTGTCCAACTGGGAGATAGTCTTTCCACCTATTAATATATTTTTTGTTAGGCAAATTTTATGTTAGGCTGTCTCCCTGCATAGGATGAATGCGCCTTGAATATGGAAATCATATTCCTCTATAGTAGGTCCCTCTTCTTTCTGCTTTACATTTTGCTGCTCCACTTATTCAACCCCAGCTAGTAATAACCTATACTTCCCTTGTTCCTGTTTTCCCATCTTGAAAACAGATAAAAGGCAACTAAACAATGCAAAGGTCTCAACAAATAAGGGATATCTAAAACCAGAGATGGCCAGAACTTCTGTATCCCTGATAAAACCTAGCCCAGTGTTGACTACTAAGGTATCATTAATACACGCGCGTTGACTGAAATAGTCTAAACTCAATTCTTCCACTTCACAGTTTATTTTTAGTCCTCATACAAAACGGGATAATAAAATTCCTTAATGCTAGGAATCACAGTGAAAAATAATATCTGAACTGACTTCTGTAAGATGAGTTAGAACTAAGGTTAATTCAGTGTATCTGAAGCATAGAAAGTGAGGGCAAAAGTGGCACAAGATGGGGCTAGAGAAGCAGAGAGGATTCTAGACCACACAGAGTCTTAAAGGCCAACAGTTTGTTTTCTATTCTCAAGACAATGTTTTTGAGCGATGTTTATGAGCAATGTTCCAACTTGCTTTTAAGGTTTCTTGTGTGAAGAATGGATTGGAAGGAAACAAGAAATATGGAC
>NC_041225.1:141158-143396 GCF_002837175.3 Physeter macrocephalus | reverse complement strand
ATGGGGTATGAGATGGAGGAAAGGAAGGTCTTAGGGAATTAAAGTGTTTACTGCACACATGAGCAAAGTCTCAAAATTAATCATTTGAACGTACAGATGTAGATCTCTCAAATGACACCGGTTACGAAGCAACAGTACGCCCTTTATAATTCCTAGAGACAACACAAATCAACTGTTTCGATGGAAAATTCGGCGGTACCGGTGCGTTGTTTCACTCAAACTTAGTTCCCGTTCCTCTTACTCACCACCCGCAACGCCCAGGGGCCAAGGCTTATTACCTTTCCGGGATGTGCTTTCCGCCCTTCCTCTTGGCCGATGAACGTCCGGAAAAGCCGCGACCCTGACCCCAGCACCCACGGGCACGATGCCACTGGCTCATGTGACCCGCAAGATGCCGCTCACCCAACGCCAAGAGTGCCAAAGTCGCCAACCCGGCGCCCCCGGTGCCAGCACAAGGACCCGAACCACTGGCCCCTACGTAAAAGCCCACGAAGCTCGAGGACCACTTAGTTCCAGTTCCTCTTACTCACATTTTCTGTGCCAAAACAACACAGCTTGAGGAATTGAAAGGGATTCCATTTTGGTAATTAAGGAGTGTCCCCAGCACTGACAGTCCCATCTTAAAAAGCAGTCCCTCTGCATTTTACCCGAGGAATAATGGCCAGAGCCTCACTTTTAAAACGATGGTGGGAAATCAGATCACACACTGTCGCTTTCAGCTACTGTGAACTGAGCCGCGAGACGACCAGTACCCCGTAGCACAGCGCGGACGGGCCAGCGCACGGGGGCAACAGTGACAGGAGACAGCACAAGAGACGAAGCCCAGGCCCAGGGGCTCTGAGCTCCACCCGCAACGCCCAGGGGCCAAGGCTTATTACCTTTCCGGGATGTGCTTTCCGCCCTTCCTCTTGGCCGATGAACGTCCGGAAAAGCCGCGACCCTGACCCCAGCACCCACGGGCACGATGCCACTGGCTCATGTGACCCGCAAGATGCCGCTCACCCAACGCCAAGAGTGCCAAAGTCGCCAACCCGGCGCCCCCGGTGCCAGCACAAGGACCCGAACCACTGGCCCCTACGTAAAAGCCCACGAAGCTCGAGGACCTCCTTCTACTGCGCATGCGCCAACGCCCGTCGCGATGACGTCATCACGCCGGCCAACTGAGACGCTTGATTAGTAAAGAGGACTTGGACGCCTGCAATTCCCTGCTGAGCCGGAGGATGGTAGCAGAGGTCCATTAGTTCGTGTGTGTACACTTCAGAATTCCAATCATACGGGACATGGAAAGTTGTCCCACTCTCCCAGTTTCTTGTGTGGTTCTTTCAGATATTTCCCAAGTGCTTACATTCACACTTGTTGTATCCTGTATGTAAGTATTTGTACGTAATGGATATCCTGTATTTCATAGAAGAGCAGCATACTATACATAGTCTCCAATCTTTCTTGGATAGTGATTTTCCCAGTCAATTTGTGCGTACATCCATTCTATTCTCTTTAATTGCTGCGTAACATTACATAATTTACATGGTCAGTGCAATATTGATGGACTTTTAGTTGTTTTCAGTTTGGGGGTTCTTTGTTTGTTTTGTTTGTTTGTTTTTGTCCTCTGTTACACATAGGCTGCAATGTGAACCTCTTTATACATGTATATAGCTGTATATAAATTTCTAGACACAGAATTTCTGGAATGAAAGAGATGCAAGCTTAAAATATTCAAATATTTTCAATTAATCTAATCTACCTAATCCGCCCTCAAAAATATTCTATCAAGTTATACTCCACTCACAGTGAAACATTTATTGGGTTTCTATTATGTGCCGGGTATCATGCTGGAGGTTGACAGTATGTATTCACATTTTAGACAATACCAAAAAATGCCTGAGAGAGATAGGAGTGGAGCTCAAGTATAACATTTGCTCACAGTATCAGGCATAGTGATCTGTACCCGTTAGAAAAACTATGAATCCTGCCACAAGTGGAACAGCAAAGAACAGCATGTCATACAGTAGGTCTGAAGGTATAATAGCATACTAAATTCCATTGTTATTTATAATAACAAATGTTTTTTGTTAGTTTGACTTTTTAGTTTCTAATTTCTGAAAGTATCTTACATACACTGTTAGTAATCTTCACAACCATTTGAGCTGGGTAAACTGAGTCAGGAAGGTCAGATTATTAAATGAATGAATGAATGAATGAGTAAAAAGATCACTAGCTTTAACGTATCTGGGACAGTCA
>NC_041225.1:137451-140598 GCF_002837175.3 Physeter macrocephalus | reverse complement strand
CCAAAAAGTACAAATGATACAAATATCTATAGACATGACAATGTACAAATTGTCACAGACATCTATCAGAAACTAGAAAATCTATGTTGGTCTTATACTTCCAGCTTGCTAAAAAATACAGGCTTTGGGTGGGAACACAAAAAAATCCAGACCTGGTCATAACAGGGTTTCCAGAAAGTATGGGAACTAGCAAAGAGTAGGCCTCTGGATGGCAGTGGGTCCAACATGAGATAAAACAATGCCTTAATGGGTATGTAGTATGCTGGGATGGAAAATATAGGAGCAAGGGATATTTGGAGAATCAGACAGCTAAGTATTTGACACTAACAAAATCTACCAGTATCTGATAGGGCCTCAGGTAACATGCAAGTGTTTGAGGGATTCCCGTATTTAAATATATCAAAATGTGACAATGGGAAGAATTAAGGACAGCCTCAGGGGTAGATGAACTGGTTATGTTACACCAAGACATGTCTCAGTTAACCTGATGGGTTCAAAATGCAGGAAGTGGGTATACGGGACAAGACAGTACCCTAACTATAAGAATAAAGGTTTACATCAGGGTAGGGCCTGATGTTCCTTAGTGTTGAAATAGAGCTCTTTAGTTTCTTCCTCCTACATGCAAGATTCTTTTAGAGGTTGAGATGATGCTGAGCCTGCAAGCCCAAGTTAAATGGCTGGAACTAGGGAGAGAAAATAAGTTACATAGGTTTGGAACCAGGAAAAGCCTAACTAAGGGTTTGCCTAAATTGAATTGAATGTTGGAACTGAATATTTTAATATGTAACATTTTACTGATACCAAAATTTGTCATACCACATTTCCCCCAATCTCATACCACCCACCCTAACCTGCAGTAGCTATGGTTCCCTTGATTTCCATGGAAATATAGAGAAAAGAGACACTGATCTGGCTTGCAGGTATTTAGTAAGTTGTTAGCCTCACATCACATACTAGTATAATGTAAGTAGGCCATCTGAAGTATGAAGCTTAGGGGAAAAACCTTGAAGAAAACTTCAAAGCTTAAGCCACATCTCTATACTACAACACCTTTCACAATTTCTTCTCAGATAAGCATCATCCCCATCAGTGAAAAAACTCATATATTCACTGACACTGGCTAGGTGAGGTGACCTACTTGACTGGCAAAGTTGGGGAGAATAACTGGTCATGTTTTGCTAAGCTGTTCTTTCTTTCATCTTGGGAGTGAGTCTGGTGATAGAGAGACAAAAGTTCTCTGCTCCACTGTGGACATGCCCCTTTCACATGGGTTTGCCTGGAACCAACTTGCTGCAACAAAGTGGGTAAGTCTGGATAATTCTAGAATTCAGTTGACAGACTCACTTGGCTGTCTCATGAAGCCCCATTTTCCAACATGGGCTCTAACAGTAATAAGTGACATAATGTGTGGGCTCCAGGGCAAAATGAAAATATAGTGCCTCTTGTTCAAACTGCAAAGAAAAAGTGTTGTTTAAAGTATTTGCACTGGGGTGCATAGTGTCCTCCCCAAATTCATGTTCACCTGGAACCTGTGAATGTGCCCAAGTAAATTCTTTTTTCAGATAGAATCGAGATAAGATGACATCATACTAGATTAGGGTGAGCACTAAATGGGTTCTATGGATTGTTCTCTCTTCTCTTTTTCATATACGTCATCTTTTTCAACAGAAGTGTTTGGCTAATATTGGGAAGTAACACGAGTAAGAAAGGATATGATAAGATTCCTTGGACATTCTTGTTTCTTAAAAAACAACAGCTTTCTTTCTGTGTTAGAAGTAAGTTCAGATTCAAATGGAAAGCATGGCCTCTCGGAGCTGTTAACACCTTCACTTAGTCTTGGATGTGACCAGTAACACAGAATTCTGGTGGAACTCAGTAAGACTCCAAATGGGTACCACATAAGCATGTCATGGAAAGCACACCATAAGCAGGGTGAAAACTAGATGTGAATGGGGCAGCAGGAATGGTGGCACACACACATATTGCACATGTCTCCTCTGCTCATGCATATATTTTATTGTCCCATAAGCTTTACTTACAAAACATAAGTTCAAAGATAAAATCATTAGGAATTTCAAGACAGCAATAGCAGAGCATGAAACCAAGCAAGCGTGGGGCCCTTCTGAGCATGGTTCATGAGGGACTTGATCAACTGGTAAAAGAGCCAAGGCTCTGAGATACCCACACCATGTCAGTGACAGATGTCCAAGCTACAGATATTGAGGGAGCCCTCAATGCCACTCAGGCACTGAAAGCCCTGTCACTGAGAATGAACCAAAATGTAAATGTAGGAGGATAATTTATGGACTTTTAGGACTTCGGATTTTTAACCCACAACAACAAGAAAACTTCATTTCAAAAGAAAGTGTGAGGTCTTCAAGTTTGCTTTGGTTATTGAGGGTCCTTTGTGGTTACATATCAGTTTTGGAGTCGTTTCTTTTATTTCTGCAAAAATAGGGGATTTTGATAGGCATAGCATTAAATCTGTAGGTAGCTTTGTGTAATATGGACATTTTAACAATAGTTCATGAACATGGGATGTCTTTCCATTTATATGTCTTCCTTAATTTCTTTCAATAACGCTGTAGTTTTCAGTGTACGAGCCTTTCATGTCTTTGGTTAAGCTTATTCCTAAGTATTTTATTCTTTTTGATGCTATTGTAAATGGAATTGTTCTCCTGATTTCTTTTTCGGATTGTTCATTGTTAATGTGTAGAAATGCAAGGGATGCATATATGCTGATTTCATATTCTGCAAACAAACTTTGCTAAGTTGTTTTATTAGTTCTAATACATTTTTTGTGAAATATTTAGCATTTTCTACATCTTTTTCAATAGTTTCCCTTTCAGCCTAAGTGTATCCTTAAATCTAGGGGACATTTTGACCTCCATCTTAGGCTTTCATCTTATTTCTCAACTTATTCAGAGTCTTAGTTGGTTAGTGTTCTCCTTATTGTTTGCCACTTTGGAGAATCCAACACAATGTTCTACTCAAGGTGAGACCTCTTTTCTTTTCCACCTCTGAACCTGAATATCACTTATTACTTACTTCATTCTCTTAGTACTTAGCATTCGAAGTTTAATTTGTGATCTTTTTTAAAGGAGGTCAATATGCTCACCGAATTCAAGACCTCTGGTGAGTTGTGTC
>NC_041225.1:136596-137394 GCF_002837175.3 Physeter macrocephalus | reverse complement strand
TTAAAGGAGGTCAATATGCTCACCGAATTCAAGACCTCTGGTGACTTGTGTCAAGTGTGTAGGAATCATATTAACTTGTTGGCTGTTAGCCCCCCTGGAAACATTTCTAAAGTGGCATTTGTGCTTGATATTCAGGTTTATTGGACATCGCATTAAAGAGTTTAACAGAATAAGAGTAGGCTGGTCTTTCCTAAAGCAGAGTTTATCCAAGGATGACGCTGTAGCCACCTGCATCAGGGTCATCCTCGTTGAGTCACTGAGTGCCCTCAACCCCTCTAAACTGTAAACTCCTTATAGACAAGAATTATGTTTTATAGCTCTTGTTCCCCTTCCCTATACCTAAACATGCCTGGAATAGAAGATGCCTCTACAAACAGGTGTTGCTTTATTTTAAACTACTTTAAGTACATGTATATGTTCATTTCCCTCTGGGAAAGGAGGCTACATTCCACAGCATTCAAATATCAAGCCTTTAAACTTCCTTGAACCCATAGATATATAAATAGTTCAGAACATGAAAAAATGTTTTAGAAAAGTTGACAACATATATTCTTTGCTCGTTTCTCTTTTTGAGAGAAGTTCCATCTTATTCACACCCACATGTACAATACACTGACTAAAATACAACCCCATCATTCAATGGTGATAAAAAAAAGGAAAGACAAGCTGGTTCCAGAAAATTCCTCTATTTATTCCTAGTATCTTGTTCATCTGGCCAAAAAGAGCATTTTGAAATATTCTCTAACTTTTTGTATTTTATTTTACAATAATTTGCTTAGTTATCTCAATGTAAATATT